>NC_084618.1:25542568-25570068 GCF_033978795.1 Nerophis ophidion | reverse complement strand
ACAGATAGAAAGTGACTCTTTTCTTTTGCTTCTTTTTGCCGATTTTTAAATTTCAAAAAATCGAGACACTTTTTGGTAAATATAGCGACAGATTTGCTACGTTGGCAACACTGATCCCTACTGCTCAGTCTTCTTACTCTCTGGCAGACCCGACAGTCTGAGGTGTGTTAAAGGCCTACTGAAATTAGATTGTCTTATTTAAACGGGGATAGCAGGTCCCTTCTATGTGTCATACTTGATCATTTCGCGATATTGCCATATTTTTGCTGGAAGGATTTAGTAGAGAACATCCACAATAAATTTCGCAAGTTTTGGTGCTGATAAAAAAGCCTTGCCTGTACCGGAAGTAGCAGACAAATATGCGCGAGAGGTCACGGGTTGTGGAGCTCCTCACATCTAAACATCGTTTACAATCATGGCCACCAGCAGCGAGAGCGATTCGGACTGAGAAAGCGACGATTGCCCCATTAATTTGAGTGAGGATAAAAGATTCGTGGATGAGGAAAGTGAGAGTGAAGGACTAGAAAAAAAGAAGAAAAAAAGACTATACAGTGGGAGCGATTCAGATGTTATTAGACACATTTACTAGGATAATTCTGGAAAATCCCTTATCTGCTTATTGTGTTACTAGTGTTTTAGTGAGATTATATGGTCGTACCTGTACAACTTGAAGATCTGCCTCGCACCTTTCTTCAGCACCAGTCGACGGGTGGTGGTGATGACCATCTCTGCCCCTCGCAAGGGACCCTCTTTTAAACACGATCTTTCGAAATGATCGCTGCATAATAAACTGTACTTTGTGTGTGTGGTCCAATCCAACCGTGTTCGCTTGACCGCTCTGTTCCATAGTAAAGCTTCACCGTCATCTTTCCCGAATGTAAACAATGAAACACCGGCTGTGTTTGTGTTGCTAAAGGCGGCCGCAATACACCGCTTCCCACCTACAGCTTTCTTCTTTGATGTCTCCATTATTCATTGAACAAATTGCAAAAGATTCAGCAACACAGACGGTAGTAGTGGGTTTCAGTAGGCCTTTAAGTTGACATGCTTATAATGTGTATCTGTAATATTTGTCCATGAATGCCTGTGAAAGACTACGGGGTGTGAATAGCCCTCTGTGACCTTGCAGAGTGGTCAACAAATGACTTACTTCCTGAGGTCGACACACAGGACGTCCAGGTTAATCCTTTTGCACAGTCTGGGTGCTGCTGGCAGGAGAAAGTCCCCCGCCGCCATCAATTGCTGTCCGCCCGCCAGCGGACGTTACATAATGTCACTCGTGCGCTCACTTTCATGTCAATGATGTGGATTTGCTGCTTTCCACAAAATGAGGTTATGGAAAAGAAGGTATAGTTTAGTGTTCCTCAGTGTCACAATATTTGCAAACAATCAAATGAAGATGGGGGCTTTATGGGAAAGTGGGTGTGTCACACAAATCCTCCTTTTTATTTTTGGTTTAATTAAATTGTATTTATTTATTCGGTTTATTTTGAAGGCTAAGGCAGGTTTTAATGCCGATGTTTCACGCTTGTCCACAACAGCTGTATAGAAATGAGCCGTCACGTGGTTCAATCACAACACAGATCCAAAAGGGTCCCACTCATTAAAGTATTAAATTAAGTCATACATTTTTATTTTTTATACTTTCATTGCCTTAATCTCTATATCAACCTCAGATTATCTGTTTTTTCAAAATGAGTTATATTTGTTTTGTTAAAAAAAAAAATGTTTTTTTAATGGCTAAACCACAAATAATAGAATATTTCCTCCCAAAACATTTTGAAAGTGGACTATTTAGTGTAAAGTAATTGGAGCCTTAAATAGGTCAATAATTCATAACAACGTTGATTTTATTTATTTATTTACTTATTTTACATCTATAGTTTAAAAAAAATCCCACTAAAATTGTTGAGGATCCAAATGGGTCCCACTCCTAAAAGAGGCAATGATAACTATTTTCTTTATTAGTTTTTATTTTACTTTCAATGCCTAAATCTCTATATCAACTTACGATTATCTCTCAATATTTTAAAAAAAAAAGTTTCATGTTTTGTGCCCATTTTGTTAAAGAAAACCCCGTTTTTTATGGCTAGAACACAAATAATAAAATATTTCCCCCCAAAACATTTTGAAAGTGATAAATCTAATGTAAAGTAATTGGAACCATAAATCGGTCAATAATTCAATCCAATATTGATTTTTTAAAATTGTTTTATTAACAATGACAGTTTAAAAAAAATCAAAATTTATAGTTTAACTTTAGAACTCTGTTGATATTATTTTTTTATTAGTTTAAAGATGTTTTTGTCTGTTTCTTTCATGCCCTTTTTGTCATAAAAAACCCCAATGTTTTTGTATGGAAAACGCCCCAAATTTGCAATATTTTCCATATTTCAAAGTGGACTATTTAATGAAAAGCAATTGGAGCCTTAAATAAGTCAATATTCATAACAACGTTGATTTTATTTTTTTACAATTATAAAATCCCACTAAAACTGTTGGGGATCCAAAATAGTCCCACTCCTAAAAGAGGCAATAATAACTATTTTCTTTATTAGTTTTTATTTTACTTTCAATGCCTAAATCTCTATATCAACTTCCGATTATCTGTCGATTTAAAAAAAAAAAAAAAAAAAAGTTTTATGTTTTGTGCCCATTTTGTTAAAGAAAACCCCGTTTTTTATGGCTAGAACACAAATAATAACATATTTCCCCCCAAAAACATTTTGAAAGTGATAGATCTATTGATTTTATTTAATTATGTTTTATTAACACTGACAGTTTAAAAATTTTTTGTAACATTAAACGCAGTAGCAAAAAATGTTGTAGCATGAAACGTCGTAACATGAAATGTAGCACCAAACATCGTAGCACGCAACGTCGTAACATGAAACGCAGTAGAAAAATATCCATCCATCCATCCATCTTCTACCGCTTATTCCCTTTCGGGGTCACGGGGGGCGCTGGCGCCTATCCCAGCTAGAAAAATATGATGTACCAAAAGTCGTAGCACGCAACGTTGCAACATGAAACTCTGTAACAAAATATGTTGTAGCACGCAATGTCGTAACATGAATAGTCCTAACATGAAACGCTGTAGCAAAAAATGTGGTAGCATGCAACGTCGTCACATGAAAAGTCGTAACATGAAATGTAGCACCAAACGTCGTAGCACGCATTGGTGTAACATGAAACGCCATAGCAAAAAAATGTTGTAGCATCAAATGTCATAGCACACATTGTAGCATGCAACGTCGTAATATGAAATGTTGTAACAAAAAATGTTGTAGCATCAAGCGTCGTTAGGGTTGGGTATCGAGTATCGATTGGGACTGGGACTAACTTTCCGATTCTCCCGGAATCATTCAAAAGTTTAAATTTCGATTCCTAGTTTCGATACCCAGTCCGCCGACCGGAAAAAAAGAATAAGTCCGCCGACCGGAAGAAGAAGCCACTGAACACCAACGAAGAAGCGCCCACCGCCGGAAGTGTTAGCATAGCCGAGCCTATGTAGCCGAGCCAGTCAGTCAAGCATGGATAGCGGGCGTCGGCGGTCGAAAGTGTGGCTTTATTTTACTAAAAAAAATGAAATATCGGCGAAATGTAACACGAGCGACAGGACTGTTTCGTGCTTAGGAGGGTGCACGTCGAACATGATGAAGCACCTCCGAGTTCATGGAGTACAAATAAATGCATGTCCCGTCTTCGACGTGCTGCGCCGACCGTCCTCTGCCTCTTCCTCTGGCTCCGGCTCCGATGCCCAGCCTGGCACCTCGGTGACTGCACTGCAGTCCGAATCCGGTAAGTAAAAGAAAAAAAAAATGCAATAAATAATGTGTTTTGCGCCAACGTTGAGGCAGCTAACAAATTAGCCCGCGTATTTTTTCATAGACAATTTACAACCTGCTAACCAGGCTCCGCGATGTGCTCAGCGTACTCCGTTCACCGTAGCGGCAATGGGGAAGATGTCGGTGCCATGAAAGGTCACTGCACACATAGTCCAAAGACTGCATCCCTTTTCAGAGGTAAAATCTCCAACATTTAGGTTAGATAAGCAATTACGTTAGAGCTAAGCTAATTGATACTGGGCTAAACAGTAACAGCAACATTACGTGTTTGTTTATGTTTGCAGGGATATGGTGAAAACTCTTAACACAAAATACATACCACCTTCCAGGGACTACCTGTCAAACACATCGATACAAACACATGGTACAAGAAAAATCGGTATCGAGAATCGTCAGGAATCGGAATCGAAACAAAGAATCGGAATCGTTGGAATTCAAACGATACCCAACCCTAAGCGTCGTAGCAAACAATGTCGTAGCAAACAATGTCGTAGCACCAAATGTTGCATGAAATGTCATAACGTGAAACAGTGTAACGAAAATGTTGTAGTACGCAATATCGTAACATGAAACGCAGTAGCAAAAAATGTTATTGTACCAAAAGTCGTAGCGCGCAACGTTGCAACATGAAACTCTGTTGCAAAAAATGTTGTAGCACCAAACGTCGAAGCACACAACGTCGTAATATAAAAACGTGGAATGTACACCAAATGTTGCATGAAATGTCATAACGTGAAACAGTGTAACCAAAATGTTGTAGTACGCAATGTCGTAACATGAAACACAGTAGCAAAAAATGTTATTGTACCAAAAGTCGTAGCACGCAACATGAAACTCTGTAACAAAAAATGTGGTAGCACCAAACGTCGTAGCACACAACGTCGTAATATAAAAACGTGGAATGTAGCACCAAATGTTGCATGAAATGTCATAACGTGAAACAGTGTAACCAAAATGTTGTAGTACGCAGTGTCGTAACATGAAACGCAGTAGCAAAAAATGTTATTGTACCAAAAGTCGTAGCACGCAACGTTGCAACATGAAACTCTGTTGCAAAAAATGTGGTAGCACCAAACGTCGTAGCACACAACGTCGTAATATAAAAACGTGGAATGTAGCACCAAATGTTGCATGAAATGTCATAACGTGAAACAGTGTAACCAAAATGTTGTAGTACGCAATGTCGTAACATGAAACGCAGTAGCAAAAAATGTTATTGTACCAAAAGTCGTAGCACGCAACGTTGCAACATGAAACTCTGTTGCAAAAAATGTGGTAGCACCAAACGTCGTAGCACACAACGTCGTAATATAAAAATGTGGAATGTAGCACCAAATGTTGCATGAAATGTCATAACGTGAAACAGTGTAACCAAAATGTTGTAGTACGCAATGTCGTAACATGAAACGCAGTAGCAAAAAATGTTACTGTACCAAAACTCGTAGCACGCAACATGAAACTCTAGCAAAAAATGTGGTAGCACCAAACGTCGTAGCACACAACGTCGTAATATAAAAACGTGGAATGTAGCACCAAATGTTGCATGAAATGTCATAACGTGAAACTGTGTTACCAAAATGTTGTAGTACGCAGTGTCGTAACATGAAACGCAGTAGCAAAACATTTTATTCTACCAAAAGTCATAGCACGCAACGTTGCAACATGAAACTCTGTAGCAAAAAATGTGGTAGCACCAAACGTCGTAGCACACAACGTCGTGACATAAAAACGTGGAATGTAGCACAAAACGTCGTAGCACGCAACGTCATCCGATAAGTCCATTGTTTGATCAATACTTCCACAGCCGCCGGGAAGACCGTGTCCCAGAGGAAGCCGGAAAAACAAGAAGGTCGCGGGCGATCACTGGAGAAAGGTGCGTCTCGCCTCCAGGAGGTGATCCGCAGCAGGGGAATGCAAATACTCCATGATTAGGGTGTGGCTGTCACAGACGTGGAGCAAACACTTTAAGGTGGATGTGCCTTTGAAGGGGCGCTCTGTGCACTCCCACCCCATGAATGTACGTCTTAAAGCGGGGGGGAGGGCTCTGAAACACCTCGTATATCTCACCTGCTGCTGCTGACATCAGCACACACACACACACACACACACACACTCACACACACAGTAAGTGCATGGTTATATGCACAAAATACTTTACACAAACACACTTTATATGTTTACATAGATATCTGTGATTTCAGCCTGCCCTAATGTTTGTTATTGCTATTTTGGCATCGTACTTTCACCCAAGTATTTAAAAGCCAAACAAAAACATGTTTCACTTATGTGTTTCGTGATGTGGCACGTCAGGCAGCGGCTTGTTTACGTTCTGCCTCTTGTCCCGTTTGTAAACATTGGCTGTGTGTGTGTTTTGTTTGCCGTGCCCTGTCATATAGCCTTTTCCGCCACGTTAGCTGAGGTCGGCGCTTTGCAGGGCGCGAGTGTTCCGCTCGATGTCGGAGGAGCCATCCGTTAACCTTTGACGTCTCGACAAGACGCCGGGCCGGCTGTGGACTCCATTTCATCGCTTCTCCTCCGTACGTGGGTTGTTTGTTGTGATGTCGGGGGAATGAGTAGCGCAAGCGGTCTCTTTGAACCGATACGGTACCAATTCCCTGTACATGGGAATGGATACCAGTACTTAAAGGCCTACTGAAATGAGATTTTCTTATTCAAACGGGGATAGCAAGTCCATTCTATGTGTCATACTTGATCATTTCGCGATATTGCCATATTTTTGCTGAAAGGATTTAGTAGAGAACATCCACGATTAAGTTCACAACTTTCGGTGCTAAGAGAAAAGCCCTGCCTCTACCGAAAGTCGCAGACGATGGCATCACACATGTTTGATGGCTCCTCACATATCCACATTGATTTTTAATGGGAGCCTCCAACAAAAAGTGCTATTCGGACCGAGAAAACGACAATTTCCCCATTAATTTGAGCGAGGATGAAAGATTCGTGTTTGAGGATATTGATAGCGACGGACTAAAAAAATAAAACGCGATTCCATTGGGACAGATTCCGATGTTTTTAGACACATTTACTAGGTTAATTCTGGGAAATCCCTTATCTTTCTATTGTGCTGCTAGTGTTTTAGTGAGTTTAATAGTACCTGATAGTCGGAGGTATGTCTCCACGGGTGTCTTTACGCGCAGTGTCTCAGGGAAGTCGACGGCAGCTATGGACACAAGCTCAGCTTATATCCGGTAAGAAGCGACTTTTTACCACAATTTTCTCACCGAAATCTGCTGGTTGACATTCCGTCGTGATTCATGTTCGCTTGACCGCTCTGATCCATAGTAAAGTTTCACCTCCGGGAATTTTAAACAAGGAATCACCGTGTGTCTGTGTGGCTAAAGGCTAAAGTGTCCCAACTCCATCTTTGTACTGTGACTTCACCAATATTAATTGAACAAATTGCAAAAGATTCAACAACACAGATGACCAAAATACTGTGTAATTATGCGCTTAAAGCAGACGACTTCTAGCTCTGTGCGCTTATACTTCCTAAAAACCTGTGACGTCTTGCGTACACGTCATCATTACATGACGTTTCGAAGACGAAACTCCCGGGAAATTTAAAATTGCAATTTGGTAAACTAAAAAGGCCATATTGGCATGTGTAGCAATGTTAATATTTTATCATTGATATATAAACTATCAGACTGCGTGGTGGGTAGTAGTGGGTTTCAGTAGGCCTTTAACGGTACCAATGTTCGGTACTTTTGTTTTTGCTGATAAAATCTCAGTTTTTATTGCTACATTTTTAAAAATGAGCTGATTATGATAACTGCTGTCCAGGTTGTTGTATCTTGTTTTATTGTAACATTTCTGCAAGTATGACAATAAGTTGCAAAATGTTAGTTGACATGTGTTTTGTTTTTGTTGCGCCCCTAAAAAGTGTTAATACTGTAAGTACAGTACTTATTCCGCACCAGCTGTTTGACTGTAACATGGATTTTGGTTGTAGTTTCCATTAACACACTTGGAGGTCTTGATAATCGCCATGTGAAATCGCTAATGCTAATCAGTAGCATGTCAATAGCAAAGCCAATGTATATCAGCGCATTTTGGGAAAAGTGGCTCTAGAGCAGACCTGGGGAAATTAAGGCCTGTTAACCTTTTAAATCTGGCCCGCCGGACATTCCCCCCAATTTTTTTTTAGATCTTTAAGATGGAAAGTGTTGCTGCCATTAGGATGTGCAGTGATGTTTTCTAATGACCGGAAGTCTTCAACTATGCAAAGTATTGGCTGATATAACAGTTGCTATGGTAATTTAATTAGTTACTATGGTCATCTAATTAGTTACTATGGTAATCTAATTAGTTACTTTGGTCATCTACGTCACAGCAGCTCAGACGAGGCACCAAGCAGTGTGGGCGGGAAGCATTTCCAAAACGCGGAAGGAGATTTTAACAACAAAGTTCTAAAGCTTAGTGATATTTCAGATTGTATGTGGGTTTATTTTGTACCCTTCTTGTTCATATTTCACTGTTTGTTGCATTTTTGTAGCGTTTCACTTGATTGTAAAATATCTCAATCGAAAGAGGGTGTGACATTGATATTTTGTCAATATTCAGTGTTTTATCGTTCGTAGAACATTTTAAAATTCCATTACGTTTTTTAAGGCGGTCTGTCATAACGTTTTTAGCATTCAATCCGACATTATCGTGAGGTTTTGTGTTAGTGTTCCTAAAATTAGATATACTGGCCCCCCGACACATTTTCTTCTCTAAATGTGGCCCCCAAGTCAAAATAATTGCCCAGGTCTGCTCTTGAGCGGCGCCCTGGTGGCCCCATAGAGCTTTTTCCCCAAAAATTGTATGTAAATGGGAAAAAAAATAGGGTGAAAAATATATTTTTTGTTGTAATATGGTTTCTGCGGAACCTTCGTAATTGTTAGAAAGCCCACTGTTTAATAGGTTTGTGTTTATGCTTCACTGATGAGAGTATTTGGCGAGCGCCGTTTTGTCCTACTAATTTCAGCGGCTCTTGAACTCATCGTTGTGTGGACTGTGACTCAACAGTTTGTATCCAGTCTCCCCTAGAGGGGGGGTTCTCTCCAAGGTTTCTCATAGTCATTCACATCGACGTCCCACTGGTTTGTGAGTTTTTCCTTGCCCTTATAAGGGCTCTGAACCGAAGATTTCGTTGTGGCTTGTGCAGCCCTTTGAGACACTTGTGATTTAGGGCTTTATAAATAAATATTGATTGATTGATTGAAGTCTTTTCGACGCTGCCACAGAAAAACGTGCTTTATGCCCCTCCTTATTTGTCTCATTTTGTCCACCAAACGTTTTATACTGCGCGTGAATACACAAAGATGAGCTTTGTTGATGTTATCGACTTGTTATAGAGTGCTAATCAGGCATATTTGACCACTGCATGACTGCAAGTTATTTGATGCTAACATTGTATGCTGTATGTACATATTGCATCATTATGCCTCGTTTGTAGGTATATTTGAGCTCATTTAAGTTCAAGTTAAAGTACCCATGATTGTCACACACACACGAAATGATTCTCTGCATTTGACCCATCACTCTTGATCACCACATGGGTCGGGGAGCAGTGAGCAGCAGTGGTGGCCGCGCCTGGGAATCATTTTTGGTGACTTAACCCCCAATTCCAACCCTTGATGCTGAGTGTCAAGCAGGGAGGTAGAGGGTCCCATTTTTATAGTCTTTGGTATGACTCGGCCAGGGTTTGAACTCAGTTTCAGCGGCCCTTAAACTCATCTTTGTGTGGACTGTGACTCAACAGTTTCTTGACATGTATAACTTTCTCCGACACTGCCACTGAAAGACGTGTTATATGCCACTCCTTCTTTGTCCTATTTTGTCCACCAAACGTTTTATACTGTGCGTGAATGCACAAAGCTGAGCTTTGCTGATGTTATCGACTTGTTATGGAGTGCTAATCAGGCATACTTGGTCACTGCATGACTGCAAATTATTCAACGCTAACATTGTATTTAGGCTAGCTGTATGTACATATTGCATCATTATGCCTTGTTTGTAGGTATATTTGAGCTCATTTAATTTCCTTTACTTATGTTAATTCATATGTGCATGTCTCATGACACAATATCTGTATGTAATATTGACCGCATTGCCGATAGTTGTTAGTGTGCCGTGTTGTTCCAGACCACAGCAAACGTTAGGCAGCTTGCAGTGATTGTACTAATATATCCATTAGAAGAAGACAGCCTGCCGTTTCCTTCAAATTGGACACACACATCTATACCTTTTGGTAATTCTTAGACAGTCATTTCTAGAAGTTATCTCACCCTCTGAGAAGTTTTACTAATGTTTTTCAATGTTGTAATAGTGTTTAGAGTAAATAATACTTTTCAACATTTCTGTCAACGAAGATTTGTGTCAGCCTGCGACACAGTCATTTTGATAGTAGGCTAATATAGCTAATTAGCCACTTACATCATGTGTTGCCATCATTATAACACTTGTATAAGTATTTTAATTTCTTGCGGCTCCAGATACATTACTTTTTTGTATTTTTGGCTCAATATGGCCCTTTCAACGTTTTGGGTTGCCGACCTCTGAGCTAAGGGCTCTGATTGGCACCGTGTTTATTAGTTAGCTCAAACACCTCATTAGAAAGTTAACTTCATGTCATACTTCTCAAACAAGCGGGGTCGTGGGAGCGATATTGGCGGTGGTTGTCCCCGTCTATGACGTTTCATGTTACGGACGGAGCCGGATTCGAACCGCGAAGCCTCAAGTTGCTAGCAATGATTTCAAATAGTAATGACAACATGGCACAACTAGCAACATGTTGGCTAGGTAAACACATACACACACCCCGACTACTACTACGAGGAGGGAATAATGAACAACAAATCAATGTTTGAAGTGATAAGCATGCAATCCTACAATAATTGTGGACAAGGAGACTACAGCCATAGAAGCACGTTCAAACGAGTGCTAACACAATCTGCTACGCTAACAACCACAGCTGCTTTCATTAAACATCTTTTAACTGCATATACCAGATATTTTAAGTTTTTTTTTTTTTTAAATAACGCATTTTTACTTTCACTAGTACTTAATTACATGTATTAAAGAGTATCAATCAATCAATCAATCAATGTTTACTTATATAGCCCTAAATCACTAGTTTCTCAAAGGACTGCACAAACCACTACGACATCCTCGGTAGGCCCACATAAGAGCAAGGAAAACTCACACCCAGTGGGACGTCGGTGACAATGATGACTATGAGAACCTTGGAGAGGAGGAAAGCAAGAGTAAAAGTAAAGGGACGAGTAACTGTAATTAAAAACTTGTCCGATCACTGGTCACAATGTTTTGTGTTATGAACGCACTTCCACAAATAATACAGTACAAAAATAAAAAGTAGGTGTACAACCCTTTGTTTCCCAACTGTGGTTGTTTTTAAAAGGCTTTATAAATAAAGTTGTTAACTAGCTTCTTGAAAAACTCACACATCTCACTAAAATACAATGGAACAACAAAGTACAACAAAATGGGGGGGGTCTCGTAGAAACAATATCTACAAACCAGTCCAGCGGGAAAGAGGAAATCCAGATTAAAATGTTTGTGTAAAGTGAAGGAAAACAAATCTAAACGTTTTATTCTTATTGTCCATTTCTGGTTATCAAATTGACCGTTTCTCCAAGATGTTGTCCAGTTTGCTATTTAGTTCATAAATCACTACAGCTCTGCTCATCCCATCATTAATGTGTGGGTACTAGGGTTGTAGGGTATACCAGTATTAGTATAGTACCGCTATACCAATGAATCATATTCAGTACTATACCGCCTCTAAAAAGTACCGGTCCACCAATATCCCGCCCCTTCCGTCGTCGTCACGTCATGACATTGCTGGTTGATGAGCATGTTCGGCAGCGCAAACCCACAGAGTACTTTGAAGCAGACACAGTGTGTAGACAGAAAAGGGAGAACGGACGCATTTTGGCTTAAAAACTAGCAAAGGTGAAGTTATAACACTGAAATGCACTCAGGAAGAGGTGCTTTAAGACATGGCTAGCTAGTTATCGGCTAAAGTACATTTCAGTCTGCAGTATTTTAGCTACTTCTAAATCACTAGAAGTTTCCATGGCGACAAATAAAGTACGTTTCTTACAAGTATCATCCCTGCAAGACGAGGAATAGCTAAACATGCTTCACTACACATTGTAGCTCACCGGCGTCACAATGTAAACAAACACCATTGGTGGATCTACACCTGATATCCAATGTAATGATACCAAGTACAATAGGGTATCTAGTCGATACTACTCTGATTACATCGATATTTTTAGCGTCACAAGGTCTTTTTTTAAATTGATATTACGTTTTTAAACTCAAATTTTAACAGAAGTGTAGATAGAACATGTTAAAAGAGAAAGTAAGCATATATTAACAGTAAATGAACAAGTAGATTATTGATACATTTTTACAGCTTGTCCCTCGTAATGTTGACAAAATAATACAATGATAAATGACACAATATGTTACTACATTAGTCTGCAGACTAAGTAGGAGTCTTTGTTTACTTACTACTAAAAGACAAGTTGTCTTGTATGTTCACTATTTTATTCAAGGACAAACTTGCAATAAGAGACGTATGTTTAATCTACCCTTAGATTTGTTGTTAAAATAAAGCCAATAATGCTGTTTGTTGTGGTCCCCTTTATTTAGAAAAGTATCAAAATAAATTTTGGTACAGGTACCAAAATATTGGTATCGGGGCAACACTAGTGGGTACCTTAAACAGTAGCCAGCATCTTCTGAATTTGTTGATACACCAGGTAAACACTTGCGGATGACCTGCTATGATTCCGAATAATTAGATTTCTTTCAACTTCTCCCGAGAGTCACTCGTGTATTCAGGAACAAACGTTCCGTCAGAAAAAACGGGTACCCTCTTTTCGCCGAGAAAATCTTGTGAATTTCGTTGAGAGGCCAGGTGATAGAGCCCATTGTTTGCATTTTGGAGGGCACTGCAAAAAGAGTCTCCAAGAAAGTTAAGACAAGACGAGAAGAGACAAAAAAAGCAAAGCAGGAGAGATAATGGAGAGGGAATAAAAGGGTCCGCCTCGGTTGAGAGCCAGAGTTCAATCAATCAATCAATCAATCATTGTTTTTTTATACAGCCCTAAATCTTGAGTGTCTCAAAGGGCTGCACGAGCCACAACGACATCCTCAGCTCAGATCAGATCCCACATTGGCATGATGTAGTACTTCAGTTCAGCTGGTTCTCGTGTACGACTTTTTGTGTTACGCCATTTTGAGCTACAACGAATCATGATCAACAGAGGTCAAAAAGAAAAAGTTGGTATAAAACCATTTGACCCATTACCTCCCTGCTTGACACTCAGCATCAAAGGGTTGGAATTGGGGGTTAAATCAAAAAATGATTCCCCGGGCGCTGCCACCACTGCTGCTCACTGCTCCCCTCACCTACCAGGGGGTGATCAAGGGTGATGGGTTAAATGCAGAGAATAATTTCACCATACCTAGTGCTTGTGTGACAATCATTGGTACTTTAACTTGATTGTTGTTTTGAAGGCTCTGTGACTAATGTTGGTATTTTATAGTCAGTATGTTTTTGTATTTGTTTGTTACATGGCAGATCCCTAACAGTAAATATTTATCCACTCCACGCATTTCCTCCCCCGCACACTTTGGCTGCTAGTTTGTTTTCTTGCCGATGTAGCTAAAAGCACTTTCAGATCAATGTTGAAATTCTTCCCGCGATTCCAAACGCAAATAACACTTAGGACCAACGCGGAGTGCATATGCCGCGGGGTCCGCTCGGATGTTTTAGCCCGGACACCAGTGGAGCCGTAACAAACCGTTTTGACCAAGACTCAAACACCCGAGCCCTGAGGGGGGGGGGAGCTTGTTTACCATCATTATCGCCAACATGTTGGCTTTAACCCCCTCGGCCTGAACCTCATCATCCAAGCTAACGAGCTGTCCACTGCTCCCTTGTCTACAGTTCATTGATCACAGCCGCCCGCCGCCCCGCTGTCTCGGCGACCATTTGCTCACCAATCACTGACAATGGATGTGTTTGTGAGAGGGTTCTCCCAGGCCACTGAATCCAGCATTGTCTCCCCCCGCCCCCTCTCTCCAACGGCCAATCGTTTAAGGAGAGATTGACTCGATTAGCCTAAAGTGTACACAGTGTCCGCCATTGTAAGTCATCGCTGGTGGTTATTTGTGGCTGTCGCCTATTTTTGGCTGCCCTGAAGAGCAACCCTCATCAACTGTTTTGGTTTTTTTTTTGTCTGCTCCTCAGAGCTTCTTTCAGGTTCTTAAAGGCCTACTGAAACCCACTACTACCGACCACGCAGTCTGATAGTTTATATATCAATGATGAAATATTAACATTGCAACACATGCCAATACAGCCTTTTTAGTTTACTAAATTGCAATTTTAAATTTCCCGGGAGTTTCCTCTTCAAAACGTCGTGTAATGATGACGTGTACGCAAGACGTCACGGGTTTTAAGGAAGTATGAGCGCTGCGCACACACACAGCTAAAAGTCGTCTGCTTTAACGGCATAATTACACAGTATTTTGGAGATCTGTGTTGCTGAATCTTTTGCAATTTGTTCAATTAATAATGGAGAAGTCAAAGTAGAAAGATGGAGTTGGAAAGCTTTGGTTTTTATCCACACAAACACACTGTGATTCCTTGTTTAAAATTCCCGGAGGTGAAAATTTACTATGGATCAGAGCGGTCAAGCGAACATGAATCACGACGGAATGTCAACCAGCAGATTTCGGTGAGAAAATTGTGGTAAAAAGTCGCTTCTTACCGGATATCAGCTGAGCTTGTGCCGTCCATAGCTGCCGTCGACTCCCCTGAGACACTGCGCGTCAACACACCCGTGGAGACATACCTCCGACTATCAGGTACTATTAAACTCACTAAAACACTAGCAACACAATAGAAAGATAAGGGATTTCCCAGAATTATCCTAGTAAATGTGTCTAAAAACATCGGAATCCATCCCAATGCAATCGCGTTTTTTTTTTTCTTTTAACTTGTTTTTTTTTTTTTTTTTTTCATAGTCCGTCGCTATCAATATCCTCAAACACAAATCTTTCATCCTCGCTCAAATTAATGGGGAAATTGTCGTTTTCTCGGTCCGAATAGCTCTTTTTGTTGGAGGCTCCCATTAGAAACAATGTGAATATGTGAGAAGCCATCAAACATGTGACGTCATCGTCTGCGACTTCCGGTAGAGGCAGGGCTTCTCTGTTAGCACCGAAAGTTGCGAACTTTATCGTGGATGTTCTCTACTAAATCCCTTTAGCAAAAATATGGCAATATCGCGAAATGATCAAGTATGACACATAGAATGGACCTGCTATCCCCGTTTAAATAAAAAAATCTAATTTCAGTAGGCCTTTAAGTGGCTTTTAAAGAGCATAGACAAGGGATTATGTTAGTAGGCCTGGGATGATGACAAATTTTGCATGACGATATATTGACCTACAAATTTTTAACGATAAACAATATCATTGTCAATTGTATTTTGAGACAAAATCAATAATAATAATAAATAATAATGGCTTAGATTTTATATTGCGCTTTTCAGTTATTAGATACTACAGGAAATCAACGCCTGATGTAATAATACATCTTGATAATGTAAGCATAACCCTTCAAATGCAATAAACTTGTATGTCTCGTATATTTTAACGTTGTAATTGCAATGTAAACTTTTGAATCTCAACGCTAACCCTTGAGTCACCTTTAACCAAATCAATCTGACATTTTAGGCATTTTTTCCCCCATCACCGACAAATCAGTTAAAATTAAAGGTTAGAGCAGGGGTCACCAACCTTTTTGAAACCAAGAGCTACTTCTTGGGTACTGATTAATGCCAAGGGCTACCAGTTTGATACACACTTAAATAAATTGCCAGAAATAGCCAATTTGCTCAATTTACCTTTAATGAATAAATATATATATATATATATATATATATATATATATATATATATATGTATATATATATATATATAAATGGGTATTTCTGTCTGTCATTCTGTCGTGCATTTTTTTTCCTTTTACGGAAGGTTTTTTGTAGAGAATAAATGATGAAAAAAACACAATTGAACTATTTAAAAGAAAAAACACGAAAAAAATTAAAATTTTATTTTTAAACGTAGTTTTTCAATTTCGACTCCTTAAAATTCCAAATTCAACCGCAAATAATGAAGAGAAAAACTAGCTAATTCGAATCTTTTTGAAAAAATTAAAAATAGAATTTATGGAACATCATTAGTCATTTTTCCTGATTTAAGATTGATTTTAGAATTTTGATGACATGTTTTAAATAGGTTAAAATTCACTTTGAAATAAGATTTAAATGTGAATTGTCAGGAAAGAAGAGGAAGGAATTTAAAAGGTAAAAACGTATATGTGTTTAAAAATCCTAAAATAATTTTTAAGGTTGTATTTTTTTTCTAAAATTGTCTTTCTGAAAGTTATAAGAAGCAAAGTAAAAACCTGAATGAATTTATTCAAACAAGTGAACACCAAGTCTTTAAAAGATTTTCTTGGATTTTCAAATTCTATTTGAGTTTAGAATTGAAAATGTTGAGCAAAGCAAAACCAGCTTGCTAGTAAATAAATAAAATTTAAAAAATAGAGGCAGCTCACTGGTAAGTGCTGCTATTTGAGTTATTTTTAGAACAGGCCAGCGGGCGACTCATCTGGTCTTTACGGGCGACCTGGTGCCCGCGGGAACCGCCTTGGTGACCCCTGGGTTAGAGGGCTGAAGGTTGGCCAGACAGTTTTGAACAAGTGAAGTGAATTATGTTTATATAAAACTTTTCTCGAGTGACTCAAAGCGCTTTACATCGTGCAACCCAATATCTGTTACATTTAAACCAGTGTGGGTGGCACTGGGTGAAGGTGGGTAAAGCGCCTTGCCCAAGGACACAACGGCGGATGCGGGGATCGAACATGGAACCCTCAAGTTGCTGGCACGGCCGCTCTACCAACCGAGCTATATACCGCTCCAACAAGTTCCTCTTTAAAATGGCATCATGGCACTTTTGGCAAATTTATTCCAAATAGGAGATATTCACTTACTATATATATATTCACTTAAGCCCTTTTGCCCATTTTGGTCAGCCATTGACTCCCATTGTAACAAACATTTTTCAATGTACTGAAAAGCTGACATTTTGTCATGTTTTCACCACAAATGCTGTATGGATCTAAGCATCTCCTTTCCATAAACCAAACCCAAAACTAGTGAAGTTCGCACTTTCTGTAATTCGTAAATAAAAACAGAATACAATGATTTGCAAATCCTTTTCAACCTATATTCAATTGAATGACTGCAGAGACAATATAATTAATGTTTGATCTATGAAACACATTTTTTATTTTTACAAATAATAACTCAGAATATAATAGCAACACATTGCAAAAAAGTTGGCACAGGGGTATTTTACCACTGTGTTACATGGCCTTTCCTTTTAACAACACTCAGTAAACATATAAGAACTGAGGAGACCCAATTTTTAAGCTTTTCAGGTGGAATTCTTTCCCATTCTTGCTTGACATACAGCTTAAGTTGTGGTATTTTAGGCTTCATATTGCGGCACACATTTTCAATGGGAGACAGGTCTGACCTACAGGCAGGCCAGTCTAGTACCCGCACTCTTTTACTATGAAGTGGCTTGGCATTGTCTTGCTGAAATAAGCAGGGGCGTCCAAAACCTGTATATACCTTTCAGCATTAATGGTGCCTTCACAGATGTGTTAGTTACCCATGTCTTGGGCACTAATACACCCCCATACCATCACAGATGCTGGCTTCTGAACTTTGCGCCTATAACAGTCCGGATGTTTTTTTCCCCTCTTTAATTTGGAGGACACGACATCCACAGTTTCCCCAAAAAACTGTCGATACACCAAAATTTTAAATCTGGACTCCTCAGACCACAGAACACTTTTCCACTTTACATCAGTCCATCTTAGATGAGCTCAGGCCCAGTGAAGCCGTTAGGCGTTTCTGAGTGTTGTTGATAAATGGCTTTGGCTTTGCATAGTAGATTTTTAACTTGCACTTGTAGCGACAAACTGTCGTTACTGACAGTGGTTTTTCTGAAGTGTTCCTGAGACCATGTGGTGATATTCTTTTTACACACTGATGTCGCTTTTTGATGCAATACCGCCTGAGGGATTGAAGGTCCGAAATATCATTGTTTACGTGCAGTGATTTCTCCAGATTCTCTGAACCTTTTAGTGATATTGCAGACAGTAGATGGTGAAATCCCTAAATTCCTTGCAAAAAGCTGGTTGGGAAATGTTGTTCTTAAACTGTTGGACAATTTTCACACACATTAGTTCACAAAGTGGTGACCCTCGCCCCATCCTTGTTTGTGAATGACTGATCATTTCATTGAAGCTGCTTCTATACCCAATCACGGCACCCACCTGTTCCAAATTAGCCGGTCACCTGTGGGATGTTCCAAATAATTGTTTGATGAGCATTCCTCAACTTACTTAGTCTTTTTTGCCACTTGTGCCGGCTTTTTTGAAACATGTTGCATCCATCAAAGTCCAAATAAGCTAATATTTGTAAAAAATAACTAAGTTTTCCAGTTTGAACGTCAAATATCTTGTCTTAGCAGTCTGTTCAATTGAATATAGGTTGAAAAGGATTTGCAAATCATTGTATTCTGTTTTTATTTACCATTTACAACGTGCCAACTTCACTGCTTTTGTGTTTTGTACAAGGGACAATAATTTTGAGTTTAATTACACTTCTCAAACACTAGTTAATGCCAGGCATATTATTCATTTGTATACAGTGTTTTTGCATAGTTGTTCATTCAAATTTGAAAAATCTGGCCACAAACCACCTGAATGCCACAAAACAAGGATGGTGGCGGGTTGTTATTGCTACAGAGAGGTGTGTTCATGTGGTTGTGTGTCCATTGTCGTGTGCATATGTGCAATGGCACCACTAAACCACGAGATGACTACAGACTATGTGGTTACGTAACCTCAATTGCGTGGCGTCCCTAATGATATTTATGATAAAAAAAAAAACGTTGAATTTCAGCCAAAAAAAAGGTGCCCATATTTTCCATACCACCATCCATTTTCGACATTTTTTCTTATTGTAAAAAAAATATTTTGGGTTGTTTTTTTACAACAGAAGCATAAAAGATTACAAATACAGTACAGGCCAAAAGTTTGGAAACATTTTTTATACTATCACAACTATTTACATTGTAGATTGTCACTGAAGGCATCAAAACTACGAATGAACACATGTGGAGTTACTGTATGTACTCAACAAAAAAAGGTAAAATAACTGAAAACATGTTTTATATTCTATCCATCCATCCATCCATCCATCCACCCATCTTCTTCCGCTTATCCAAAGTCAGGTTGCGGGGGCAGCAGCCTAAGCAGGGAAGCCCAGACTTCCCTTTCCCCAGCCACTTGGTCCAGCTCCTCCCAGGGGATCCCGAGGCGTTCTCAGATTGTCTTTGCCAACGTGACCTGGGTCTTCCCCGTAGCCTCCTACCGGTCGGACGTGCCCGAAACACCTCCCTAGGGAGGCGTTCGTGTGGCATCCCGACCAGATGCCCGAACCGCCTCATCTGGGTCCCCTCGATGTGGAGGCGCAGCGGCTTTACCATGAATTGATTAACGTGAAAAACTTATTCGGGTGTTACCATTTAGTGGTCAATTGTACGGAATATGTACCGAACTGTGCAATCTACTAATAAAAGTATCAATCAAAGCTTTACTTTGAGCTCTTACCGGATGGCAGCGCTTCTCACCCTATCTTTAAGGAAGAGCAACGCCACCCGGTGGAGGAAACTCATTTCGGCCGCTTGTACCCGAGATCTTGTCCTTTCGGTCATGACCCCAATCTCATGACCTTAGGTGAGGATGGGAACGTAGATCGACCGGGAAAATTGTGAGCTTCGCCTTCTGGCTCAGCTCCTTCTTCACCACAACGGATCAATACAGCGTCCGCATTACTGAAGACGCTGCACCGATCCACTCTTCCCTCACTCGTGAAGGTACTTGAACTCCTCCACTTGGGGCAAGATCTCCTCCCCAACCCGGAGATGGCGCTCCACCCTTTTCCGGGGGAGAACCATGGACTCGGACTTGGAGGTGCTGATTCCCATCCCGGTCGCTTCACACTCGGCTGCAAACCGATGCAGTGAGAGCTGAAGATCTTGGCCAGATGGAGCCATCAGGACCACATCATCTGCAAAAAGCAGAGACCCAATCCTGCAGCCACCAAACCAGGCACTCTAAACGCCTTGACTGCGCCTAGAAATTCTGTCCATAAAAGTTATGAACAGAATCGGTGACAAAGGGCAGCCTTGGCGGAGTCTAACCCTCACTGGAAACGGGTCCGAATTACTCCTGGCAATGCGGACCAAGCTCTGACACTAATCATACAGTGACTCAAAGCGCTTTTACATAGTGAAACCCAATATCTAAGTTACATTTAATCTAGTGTGGGTGGCACTGGGAGCAGGTGGGTAAAGTGTCTTGCCCAAGGACACAACGGCAGTGACCAGGATGGCAGAAGCGGGAATCGAACCTGTAACCCTCAAGTTGCTGGCACGGCCACTCTACCAACCGAGCTATGCCGCCAGTCCGATACCCCATACTCTCTGAGCACTCCCTACAGGACTTCCCGAGGGACACGGTCGAATGCCTTCTCCAAGTGCACAAAGAACATGTAGACTGGTTGGGCAAACTCCCATGCACCCTCAAGAACCCTGCCGAGAGTATAGAGCTGGTCCACAGTTCCACATACCAGGACGAAAACCACACTATTATATATTCTAGTTTCTTCCAAATAACTACCCTTTGCTCCGATTGCTGCTTTGCACAATCTTGGCATTCTCTCGATGAGTTTCAAGCCGACCTATGAAGTGAAAACCATTTCGGGTGACTCCCTCTTATCTGACCTGATGGATTATATTCATTCATTGTGTCAATGGCCTAGAGCAGGGGTAGGGAACCTATGGCTCGGGAGCCAGATGTGGCTCTTTTGATGACTGCATCTGGCTCTCGGATAAATATGAGCTGGCATTGCTTAACACAATAAATAATGAATAATTCCACTTGTAATCACAGTGTTAAAAATAATGTTCAAAATATAAAAAATTCTCATGCATTTTTAATCCATCCATCCGTTTCTACTGCACCTGTTCAAGAAGTCGCGTTAATGGTAAGAAGTTATGTATTTATTATTGGTTAGTGTGGGGCTTGCCCTCCTGGGGGTTCTTCAGACCACCAAGCACCGACATGAGAGCCTGTTTCAGGGTTACAATATTGTTTAATTTTTCAATAAGTCCCTCAGTTGCTTTCCAGCAATTGTATTTTTCTCTTTCGTTTTCGCTCGCGCTCTGGTTCCAGCCCCAGCCCCAACCCCGTCTCTCCTCCTCGCTGCTGCTTATAACAGAGCGACAGGTAATTAGATAACAAGGCCCAGGTGGGCCGTCTACGCACCTGTCCCTGATTTAGAGGCCGGTCCTGGCACACCCCAGTTCACTGCAGGCCCACAGGCCACGCCCCCTCCACAGTTAGCTTCAGAATAACAATGTTATTACAAAGAATAACAGACCTATTATACTCTAGAAATGTTGGTCTTACTTAAAAATGCATGCGTTTATTTGTGTTCGGTGTTAAAAAAAATATTATATGGCTCTTACGGAAATACATTTTAAAATATTTGGCTTTTTGGCTCTCTCAGCCAAAAAGGTTCCCTACCCCTGGCCTAGTGGTTAGAGTGTCCGCCCTGAGATCGGTAGGTCGAGAGTTCAGATCCCGGCCGAGTCATACCAAAGACTATAAAAATGGGACCCATTACCTCCCTGCTTGGCACTCAGCATCGAGGGTTGGAATTGGGGGGTTAAATCACCATAAACGATTCCTGGGCGCGGCACCACTGCTGCACACTGCTCCCCTCACCTCCCAGGGGGTGATAAAAGGTGATGGGTCAAATGCAGAGAAAAATTTTGCCACATCTAGTATGTGTGTGACAATCATTGGTACTTTAACTTTAACTACTTTAAAAGGGACAAGCGGTAGGAAATGGCTGGATGGATGGTTGTGTCAAGTACAGCCTTCTTCCTCTACCTCCCATTAAGAATGCAAAAAGTTGTTAGCAGATCTCAATCATAATAATAGTCCCAGAGTGGCCATGTCCAACAAACTGCCAGATGCTGCGAGTCGCCGTTTGAGGTCTGAGCGCTCGCCAGAATGATGATTCATCGTACGATAATTCTTGTTTTTGTTTCACTTCCCCTGTTGCGACGTCCTTTTTGAGGCCAGAGGCTTCTAGCCACAGTTTCTCCTCGCCATCAGATTCATCTTCAAAAAAACAACATTCATGATGCCGGGGATGCCTTAGAGCAGGCCTGGGCAATTATTGTGACTCAGGCGGGGGGCCAAATTTTGAGAAAAAAATGTCTAGGGGCCGGTAAATCTATTTTTAGGAAAACTAACACAAAACCTCGCAATAAAGTCCGATTGAATGCTAAAAATGTTATGACAGACCGCCTTAAAAACGGAACGGAGTTTTAATTGTCTCTATGAATGATAAAACCCTGAATATTGAAAACATATGAACGTCACACCCCCTCTCAATCGACATACAAACCCCGTTTCCATATGAGTTGGAAAATTGTGTTAAGTGTAAATATAAACGGAATTCAATGATTTGCAAATCCTTTTCAACTCATATTCAATTGAATGCACTACAAAGAGAATATATTTGATGTTCAAACTCATAAACTTTATTTTTTTGCAAATAATAATTAACTTTGAATTTCATGGCTGCAACAAGTGCCAAAGTAGTTGGGAAAGGGCATGTTCAGCACTGTGTTACATCACCTTTTCTTTTAACAACACTCAATAAACGTTTGGGAACTAAGGAAACTAATTGTTGAAGCTTTGAAAGTGGAATTATTTCCCATTCTTGTTTTATGTAGAGCTTCAGTCCTTCAACAGTCCGGGGTCTCCGCTGTCGTATTTTACGCTTAATAATGCACCACACATTTTCGATGGGAGACAGGTCTGGACTGCAGGCGGGCCAGGAATGTACCCGCACTCTTTTTTTACAAAGCCGCGCTGTTGTAACACGTGCTGAATGTGCCTTGGCATTGTCTTGCTGAAATAAGCAGGGGCGTCCATGAAAAAGACGGCGCTTCGATGGCAGCATATGTTGTTCCAAAACCTGTGTGTATATTTCAGCATTAATGGTGCCTTCACAGATGTGTAAGTTACCCATGCCTCGGGCACTAATGCACCCCCATACCATCACAAATGCAGACTTTTGAACTTTGCGTCAATAACAGTCTGGATGGTTCACTTCCCCTTTGGTCCGGATGACACGATGTGGAATATTTCCAAAAACAATTTGAAATATGGACTCGTCAGACCACAGAACACTTGATTTGCAAATCATTGTATTTCGTTTATACTCACATCTAACACAATTTCCCAACTCATATGGAAACAGGGTTTGTAATTAATAATGAAATCCAGAGGCTAATTCATACTCAGCTCTCACTGGATCGGTTCGGAGCCGAGTGTGAAGCGACCGGAATGAGAATCAGCACCTCCAAATCCGAGTCCATGGTTGTCGCCCGGAAAAGTGTGGAGTGCCATCTCCGGGTTGGGGAGGAGACCCTGCCCCAAGTGGAGGAGTTCAAGTACCTAGGAGTCTTGTTCACGAGTGAGGGAATAGTGGATCGTGAGATCGAGAGGCGCATCGGTGCGGCGTCTTCAGTAATGCGGACTTTGTACCGATCCGTTGTGGTGAAGAAGGAGCTGAGCCGGAAGGCAAAGCTCTCAATTTACCGGTCGATATACGTTCCCATCTTCACATATGGTCATGAGCTTTGGGTTATGACCGAAAGGATAAGATCATGGGTACAAGCGGCCGAAATGAGTTTCCTCCGCCGTGTGACGGGGCTCTCCCTTAGAGATAGGGTGAGAAGCTCTGCCATCCGAGAGGAGCCAGATGAGGTGGCTCGGGCATCTGGTCAGGATGCCACCCGAACGCCTCCTTAGGGAGGTGTTTAGGGCACGTCCAACCGGTAGGAGGCCACGGGGAAGACCCAGGACACGTTGGGAAGACTATGTCTCCCGGCTGGCCTGGGAATGCCTCGGAATCCCCCGGGAAGAGCTAGACGAAGTGACTGGGGAGAGGGAAGTCTGGGCTTCCCTGCTTAGGCTGCTGCCCCCGCGACCAGACCTTGGATAAGCGGAACATTATTCACTGTTACAAGCGGCCCCTCTGCCATGTGGCCCTCAATGAAAACCAGTTGGACATCCCTGACTTAGAGCGTCATCTGCTCTTTGTCACGTCAATCAGCTCGTAAATGTCACCACGACACATGAAATGCTCCAACTGTACTTTTAGGCCACCTCCCGGGATGTAGAACTCGCATGGCGGCGCCGCTAGCACGCTTTGGGTCGGGTCCGCTTCCAGGCTGCAAACCAGACCCCTTGCTGGACCCAACGTGGTTTCCACGCCGATGGAGATGAGAATTTACAAGACGCACACACAGGGGAGCAGTTTACAAGGGGCGCTTCCGGTCTTTTCCCTCCTGCCTTTTCCCCTCTCACGCGACATTTCCGTTGACGTCCATGACCGAGAGCCTCGGAGGATTACGCGTTCCAAGCGAGCGCGTTCATTATTTTGTTGATGTTTTTTTTTTTTTCTGCTCCGCGGATGAAACAATGCAAAGCATCTCCTGCTGGAAGGACTGGAAATATCCGCGAGGGAACACGACTCCGGGCCAGGGCTGTTAATGTGACTGAACGCCCTCTGACAGCGTTCCCAGCAGGCTAATACCAGCGCTTAGCCTCTCGCCTCAAAACGCTAGCAGTTAGTACAAACCCCGTTTCCATATGAGTTGGGAAATTGTGTTAGATGTAAATACAAACGGAATACAATGATTTGCAAATCATTTTCAACCCATATTCAGTTGAATATGCTACAAAGACAACATAATATATGTTCAAACTCACAAACATTTTTTTTTTTTTTGCAAATAATCATTAACTTTAGAATTTGATGCCAGCAACACATTACAAAGAATTTGGGAAAAGTGGCAATAAATACTGCTAAAGTTGAGGAATGCTCATCAAACGCTTATTTAGAACATCCGATAGGTGTGCAGGCTAATTGGGAACAGGTGGGTGCCATGATTGGGTATAAAAACAGCTTCCCAAAAAATGCTCAGTCTTTCACAAGAAAGGATGGGGCGAGGTACACCCCTTTGTCCACAACTGCGCGAGCAAATAGTCAAACAGTTTAAGAACAACGTTTCTCAAAGTGCAGTTGTAAGAAATTTAGGGATTTCAACATCTACGGTCCATAATATCATCAAAAGGTTCAGAGAATCTGGAGAAATCACTCCACGCAAGCGGCATGGCCGGAAACCAACATTGAATGACCGTGACCTTCCATCCCTCCGACGGCCTTGTATCAAAAACCGACATCAATCTCTAAACGATATCACCACATGGACCCAGGAACACTTCAGAAAACCACTGTCACTAAATACAGTTGGGCGCTACATCTGTAAGTGCAAGTTAAAGCTCTACTATGCAAAGCAAAAGCCATTTATCAACAACATCCAGAAACGCCGCCGGCTTCTCTGGGCCCGAGATCATCTTAAAATGGATTGATGCAAAGTGGAAAAGTGTTCTGTGGTCTGACGAGTCCACATTTCAAATTGTTTTTGGAAATATTTGACATTGTGTCATCCGAACCAAAGGGGAAGCTAACCATGTAGACTGTTATCGACGAAAAATTCAAAAGACAGCATCTATGATGGTATGGGGGTGCATTAGTGCCCAAGGCATGGGTAACTTACACATCTGTGAAGGCACCATAAATGCTGAAAGGTTCATACAGGTTGTGACACAACATATGCTGCCATCTAAGCGCCATCTTTTTCCTGGACTCCCCTGCTTATTTCACCAAGACAATGCCAAGCCACATTCAACACATGTTACAACAGCGTGGCTTTGTAAAAAAAAAAGAGTGCGGGTACTTTCCTGGCCTGCCTGCAGTCCAGACCTGTCTCCCATCAAAAATGTGTGGCACATTATGAAGCGTAAAATACGACAGCGGAGACCCCAGACTGTTGAAGGACTGAAGCTCTACATAAAACAAGAATGGGAAAGAATTCCACTTTCAAAGCTTCAACAATTAGTTTCCTCAGTTCCCAAACGTTTAATGAGTGTTGTTAAAAGAAAAGGTGATGTAACACAGTTGTGAACATGCCCTTTCCCAACTACTTTGTGGGTTCTTCCGAGGATGTTGTAGTCGTAATGATTTGTGCAGTCCTTTGAGACATTTGGGATTTGGGGCTATATAAATAAACATTGATTGATTGACTTTGGCACGTGTGGCAGCCATGAAATTCAAAGTTAATTATTATTTGCAAAAAAAAATAAAGTTTATGAGTTTGAACATCAAATATCTTTTCTTTGTAGTGCATTTAATTGAATATGGGTTGAAAATGATTTGCCAATTATTGTATTCCGTTTATATTTACATCTAACACAATTTCCCAACTCATATGGAAACGGGGTTTGTATATAGAGAGTGGTTGGTTTTTATTTCCATGTTTGGAAATAAAACTAAAAAAGCTCCTTTGGTCTGCAAATTTCACGCTCAGTGATGGCTCTTTTGGTTTTGGCTGCTAAATGAAAGTAGCGTTGGATGAAAGTGGGTTGGTATTGATGACGGGATCATCAGTGGATTGGTTAAGTCCTCCATGTCTCATCTCTTATCGCAACGCTTGGCGATTTATTGGACTTCATTTTTCTTTCCCCTTTATTTATCCTCTGCTGGCCTCTTTAGCATAATCGTTTTGTTAGCCCCTGTGAAATTCTTCAGTGCTTCTCTCTTTTATTTTGAAATATGACTCCCCGGAGCGTACGTTTTAGGTGTTTTATCAGCCGCCCGTGTCAACTTGTAAAATGACTTTCTAACTTATTTAATTCTTTTTTTTTGACCTCTTCCTCCGCCTGGGTTTCTTTCCAGGCGGTCCAGTTTGGTCTTGGTTTCTTGGCCTTGAAAAAATCTTCACTTCTTTCTTTCCTGATGCTGAATTCTACAGTTAGCGAGCCAAATAGCTCTTGGTCTGCTGCTCTTCTGGTTATGCGCAGCATCATTGGTAAATAATTAGAGATGTCCGATAATGGCTTTTTTGCCGACATCCGATATTCCGATATTGTCAAACTCTTAATTACCGATTACGATATCAACCAATACCTATATATATATATATATATATATATATATATATACTGTATATATATATATATATATATGTATATATATATATATATATATATATATATATATATATATTTATATACATATATATATATATTTATATACATATATATATATGTATATATATATATATAGAGAGAGATATATAGATATATATATATATATATATATATATATATATATATATATATATATATATATATATATATATATTAGGGCTGTGAATCTTTGGGTGTCCCACGATTCGATTCAATATCGATTCTTGAGGTCACGATTCGATAATATAGCGATTTTTTTCGATTCGATTCTCGAT
>NC_084618.1:25367568-25540068 GCF_033978795.1 Nerophis ophidion | reverse complement strand
TTTTTGGCTTTGCCGGAAAACATCCTTACACACACGCGCACACACACATTCCTGTATTTGTTACCTTCTTGAGAGCTCCGAAAAATGCTTACTTCCTTAGGACGACTATTTCCAGACATATAAAGATGTGTATTTACAACACTAATAATATACTTTATACATTGTATGCAAATATACCTAAGGTATATCTTTTAATTATTATTATTATTTTTTTAAATATTTTGTTAGTAATTGTTTTTTAATCTTCATTATTTACTTCAAGTTATTACTTTATGTCTCTATATAAAAACATTTTTTTTTTATAATTTTGGCCAAAGGGGGTGCATTTCATTTTCTTACACACACTTGTTATTTCATATGTTGGCCAGAGGGGGGTCACTTTTAAAACCGACACACAGTCAATTAGAAAGATCCCGCCTTTTTGGGTCCACCCTAATTTTGATAGATTTCACCACCTGGGTTTGCAAATGGGACATTCTCTATTACAGTGGTTCTCAAGCTTTTTTAAGTGATGTACCCCCTGTGAACATTTATTCATTCAAGTACCCCCTAATCAGAGCAAAACATTTTTTGTTGAAAAGAAGAGATAAAGAAGTAAAATACAGCACTATGTCATCAGTTTCTGATTTATTAAATTGTATTACAGTGCAAAATATTGCTCATTTGTAGTGCTCTTTCTTGAACTATTTGGAAAAAAAGATATAAAAATAACTAAAAACTTGTTGAAAAATAAACAAGTGATTCCATTATAAATAAAGATTACTACACGTAGAAGTAATCATCAACTTAAAGTGCCCTCTTTGGGGATTGTAATAGAGATCCATCTGGATTCATCAACTTAATCCTAAACATTTCTTCACAAAAAAGAAATGTATGTAACATGTCCACAAAAAATCTAGATGTCAATACTGAATATTGCATTGTTGTATTTTTTTTCACAGTTTATGAACTTACATTAATATTTTGTTGAAGTATTATTCAATAAATATTTTTATAAAAGAATTTTGAATTGTTGCTGTTTTTAGAATTTTTTTTTTTTAAATCTCACATACCCCTTGGCATACCTTCAAGTACCCCCAGGGATACGCGTACCCCTATTTGAGAACCACTGCTCTATTAGATGTAAGGGTTTTCCATATTGGGACCAAAATTTATGTCATAACTTGTTCACCGGTCCTCATACAGAAGGTACTTTTCCTTGTTGATTTCTCAAGAAGGTAGGAAATACAAGAATATACACACGCTAATGATTTTATTTCTTACCTTCTTGAGACCTGAGAAAAATTTTGGCAGTGTTACAATAAAAGCTGTAATTTTACTTAACGCAAGTCAAAATTTTACAAGAAAAACTGAACATTTGTGCAATATTATGACAAAAGTTAGAATTTTACTCTAACAGTCGCAATTTTACAAGAAAAGCTTAAAATGTTAGTAACTTTATAAAGAGTTATGATTTTACTCAACAAAAGTCACAATATTATGAGAAAGCTTCAACCTTTTGGCAATATTTTAATAATCAGAATTTTACGTTTAAAAATATGACAAAAGTCATAATTTTCCTCAAAAAATTCACCATTTTACGAGAACAACAACAAAATTGACAATATTGTAATAAAAGTCATAACTGTATTTGACAAATGTCACTTTTTTGCATTAAAAAGCAATCATTTTACATCATAATAATTTTATGAGAAAGTATTGAAATAGTACAGAAACAGAAAGAGTATGAGAAATTGTTCACAATTTTAAAATAAAAAAGTCAACACATTGTGAGAAAAAGATTGCTTTGAATTAATTGAAATTTTTTTTGGTTTGTAATTGGCTTTTAATCTTTATTATTTACTTCAAGTTTTTACAACAAGTCTCTGTACACATTTCTTTCTTTTTTAAAATTGGTTTTGGCCAAAGGGGGCGCATTTCAATTTCTTACACACTTCATATTACATGTGTTGGCCAAAGGGGGAGCACTTCAAATTTTTACACACACTTGTTATTTCATATGTTAACCAGAGGGGGAGCACTTAAAAATTTTTTACACACTTGTTATTTCATATGTTGACCAGAGGAGGAGCACTTTTAAAACCAACACACAGTCGATTTGAAAAATCCCTCTTTTTTGGGACCACCCTCGTTTTGATGAATTTCACCACCAGGGGTGCAAATGAGATCTCTATTTTCTTTTTTTTGTAATGTGCTTAAGGCCGATGACAAACGAGTCACGGACCACAGATGGCCCCTGTGCTGGACTTTGGGCAACCTAGCTGTAGAAGCTAACTGTTAATGACCACTATATTCTTAGTACCGTACTGTACGTTTTCATCCTATGGTCACATATGGGATGCAGGTTGTCTTAAGTCGGCACCGGAAGTCGTGAACTCAGATGTTCACCCGGCGGATTTTTTCGGGGATGAATAGGGAAGTCCTTCTTTAGCTTATCATATATTGCTGCCTTTGCACCTGTCTGTTTACTTTCGTATGCGCATTAAATCAACAAAAAAAAAAATCCTTACTTTGGTGCAATGTTCACGGATTCTAGTTTTTAGCTCTCTAGTAGATGCAATGGGACCATGATTTTGGTCCTCATATGGAAAGTACTTTTCCTTTTTGATGTCTCAAGAAGGGTAGAACCTTAAAAAATGGTACTATACTGTTTTTTTGGGGTGTTTTTTTATGGATTTGATGCTGGCATACTAGCCATGCCACATGTTAGTCAACACACGCACACACTGCACTCGCAAGCAGAAACGGTGTAAAGACCAAAGAAAGAGAATGGACGTGTTCTGGCCTTAAAACTAACGATATAGGTGAAGCTATAAACACTGAAGCGCTGGTTCAAAACATAGCTAGCTAGCTAGTAGCTAGCTAGCTAGTAGCTAGCGGCTAACGTCCGTCCACACTGTGTTTTAGCTACTTCTAAAATCTATAATCCTCGCCTCCATGGCGACAAATAAAGTAGGTTTCTTACAAGTATCGAGGAATAGCTAATCATGCTTCACTGCACACAGTAGGAGGATGCAATGGCTAACCGCTAACAGCAAGCTAGCGCTCTAAAATGTAACCAAAGGGGTTTCATTAATTTGCATAATTGGCTAGTACACATGTATTTATTTTAAAGACCAAAAAACGTCATATTTATTGACAAATCTTTGTGTTGTTATTATTAGTATCAACATTTATTTTCTTGTTCCATTATATAATGTGACTGTATTTTTGAATTGTTGCTGTTTATTCTATTGCTACACTGTCCTGTCTGCCCTCCCTGAATATTGGAATTTAGTTTGACATATATATATAGGGCTGGGGGATATATCGATATACTCGATATATCGTGGGTTTGTCTCTGTGCGATATAGAAAATGACTATATCGTGATATTCGAGTATACGTGGCATTTTCTCACTCTTTCTTGACTCATAAAACAAGCGCACCTTCTTACATATGTCCCATTCGTATACACCCTCGCGGAGCAGAGAGGTATCGGCGTGGTTACGTTAGCAATGGTGCGAGTGGTGATACGAGAGAAAGAAAGTGCAAATCTGGTATCAAATAAAGGAATAATTAATCCCCAAGAAAAACAGCACGGGGTCCATCGTCTGGTATTGGTTTGGCTTCAAGCGGGAAGATGTTGAACAGACAACCGTAATTTGTTAAGTGTGGGGCAAATGCGTTGCTACAAAAAGTAGTGTTACTGCTAATGTGTAGCATCATTTGAAAAGTCACCCGCTAGAAAATGAAGTGCTTGAAACTCCGCATGTCAACATCTCCGTTCGGTGCCACACCAACAAAATGCAGAGGCAACTAATTCCACATCAACACAATATGAAAAAAATAGTCAACAACAGATGGAGATAACCTTCCACATAGCGAAGGACATAGACTATTTGATTTCCTATTATGCAGCATATTTTTATTTGACACTTATTGAAATAACTTGTGACATCATGCACAAAAGTGTACTTTTTTTGTTTTAAACTATTATAGTGGCATTCTGGACAAAAAGTGCACTTTAATTTAGTGTTGTTTTGATGTCATCTTAGTGACATCATGCCCAAAAATGCACTAATAGCTTGTTTTAAAATGTCCCTGACAGTCTTGCACTTTCTGTTTTGGAAATAACATGAATGTTTGTGCCACTGCTTAATAACTGTTTAATAAATACAGTTTTGGTCAATTGACTTAGTTGGGATTTCCCTCTCTGCATGAAAGTTTAAAATGAGCATATATTAATGCAGTATGAACAAGAATGTTTTAAAGTAGACACATAGAATCATCATACTGCTGTGATTATATGCATCAAGTGTTCATTCAAGGCTAAGGCAAAATATGGAGATAGATAGAGAGATAGATAGATAGATAGATAGATAGTACATTATTGATTCCTTCAGGAGAGTTCCTTCAGGAAAATTAAAATATCATGTATCGTCACATGGCCTAAAAATATCGAGATATTAAAAAAAATGCCATATCGCCCAGCCCTACATATATGTCAACAGTTCTTAAAAATTGGAAACTTCTTAAAAACTTCCAACTTTAGGTTGATAGTCTCCACAATGACGTTAGTGTAAACTAAGCACAAAAGGAAAGTACTTTAAAGTACACATTAACTACACATATATGACGCGACCCCAGAAGGGACAAGCGGTAGAAAATGGATGGATGGATGGATGATAACTGCTGTCCGGTTGTTATATCTTGTTTTTTTGTCACATTTCTGAGTCTCATTTGCAAGTAAATGGTAAATGGGTTATACTTGTATAGCGCTTTTCTACCATCAACGTACTCAAAGCGCTTTGACACTATTTCCACATTCACCCATTCACACACACATTCACACACTGATGGCTGGAGCTGCCATGCAAGGCCCTAACCACCATCAGGAGCAAGGGTGAAGTGTCTCGTTGAATGACACAACGGACGTAACTAGGTTGGTAGAAGGTGGGGATTGAACCAGGAACCCTCTGGTTGCAAGCACGGCCACTCTCCCAACCGCACCATGCCGTCCCCAAGTATTACAATAAATTGCAATTATAGTCCAGGACGTTAGATGGCAGTAGTGTGTCATTTATGGCATGGGTGTCAAACGTACGGCTATGGACTGGACTCTCACTATTGTGTTTGATCCACTATGGACTGGACTCTCACAATATTATGCTAGATCAGGAGTCACCAACGCGTTGCCTGCAGGCACCAGGTAGCCCGTAAGGACCAGATGTGTAGCCCGCTGGCCTGTTCTAAAAATAGCTCAAATAGCAGCACGTACCAGTGAGCTGCCTCTATTTTTTAAATGGTATTTATTTACTAGCAAGCTGGTCTCGCTCTGCTTGACATTTTTAATTCTTAGAGAGACAAAACTCAAATAGAATTTGAAAATCCAAGAAAATATTTTAAAGACTTGGTCTTCACTTGTTTAAATAAATTCATTTATTTTTTTTACTTTGCTTCTTATAACTTTCAGAAAGACAATTTTAGAGAAAAAATACAACCTTAAAAATGATTTTAGGATTTTTAAACACATATACCTTTTTATCTTTTAAATTCCTTCCTCTTCTTCCCTGACAATTTAAATACATTTTCGATTATATATATATATATATATATATATATATATATATATTTTTTTTTTTTTATTTATTTTTTTTTTATTGCAAAGAATAATAAATACATTTTAATTTAATTCTTCATTTTAACTTCTGTTTTTTCGACTAAGAATATTTGTGAAATATTTTTTCAAACTTGTCATGATTAAAATTCCCCAAAAATATTCTGGCAAATCTCGAAAATCTGTAGAATCAAATTTAAATATTATTTCAAAGTTTTTTGAATTTCTTTTAAAATTTTTGTTCTGGAAAATCTAGAAGAAATAGTGATTTGTCTTTGTTAGAAATATAGCTTGGTCCAATTTGTTATATATTCTAACAAAGTGCAGATTGGATTTTAACCTATTTAAAACATGTCATCAAAATTTTAAAATTAATTTATTTTAATCAGGAAAAATTACTAATGACGTTCCATAAATTATTTTTTTAATTTTTTCAAAAAGATTCGAATTAGCTATTTTTTCTCTTTATTTTTTTGGGTTGAATTTTGAATTTTAAATAGTCGAAATTGAAGATAAACTATGTTTCAAAATTAAATTTTCATTTTTTTTCGTGTTTTCTCCTCTTTTAAATCGTTCAGTTAAGTGTTTTTTTCATTATTTATTCTCTACAAAAAAAACTTCCGTAAAAGGAAAAAAAATGTACGACAGAATGACAGACATAAATACCCATTTATATATATATATATATATATATATATATATATATATATTTATTTATTAAAGGTAAATTGAGCAAATTGGCTATTTCTGGCAATTTATTTAAGTGTGTATCAAACTGGTAGCCCTTCACATTAATCAGTACCTAAGAAGTAGTGGGTTGGTTTCAAAAAGGTTGGTGACCCCTGTGCTAGATCCACTCGACATCCATTGCACCGGTCACCCAGGGGTGGAGGGTGGGGTCCCCTCCAAGGTTTCTCATTGTCCCCTTGCGTTGAGATTGTCCTTTTCCCTGATGTCGGCTCTGAGCCGAGGTTGTCTTTGTGGCTTGTGCAGCCCTTTGAGACACTCGTGACTTATGGCCATATAAGTAGACATTGGTTGATTGATTTTGTGTGGGGTTTTACGTGAATCGGGAAAAAGTACATTTGGTACCCCTATCAATGTCAGATGTATTTGTGTCGTATCAGTGGCGAGCTTCCACAAGTGAATAAATGCATGACTTTTCCCTGTTTGATTGCGCCAACTGTGAGGTTCTTTGAGGCCATAGTGGCGCCCTCTCCTGTTGAATCCAATAAACGCAGACATTTAGTCGAGCTAAATCCTCTGGGCCCTCGCTCATGAGCCCGGCTAATGACACAATCTGATTAACGCGGGGGTTGGGGGGGTCGCCGCGGGGACACGTGAACGTTCCCGCCAGTCGGGAGACTGCTCGAGTCTTGCCTCTGGGACGTCTCGTTGTGTCGGATGCTCGTCTGTCTCCTGCGTGCGCGCCAGACGAAGGCACGCCGGTCGTTCGGCGACCAAAGAGCCTGCAGCCGCGCGTCAGTGAGTCACGGCGCCTTGAGGGGCGAAGCATAACCCCGGATTCCCACTGCGTGCAAAACAATCCCCGCCACTGTTCTGTCGCGGCTCCGAAATAGAACAGACTTTTTACGAGATCTTGCGAACTCGCGCGTAATCATGTGATAAAGGAAAGTAGTAAAACATCTCCCAGAGGAGCAGAAGCAAATCAACTGGATAAACAACCTGACTTTTTCATCCTTGGCGAGCGTGTCACCCAACTACTCCTCCGTTTCCACCCAATCTTGACACGGGCCCCCACGTTCCTATTAAGCTGCCCGGGATATGCCTGTCATGTACCCTTGTCCTCATCCATTTTTTGGGAAGCTGTTTTTATACCCAATCATGGCAGCCACCTGTTCCCAAATAGCCTTACACACCTGTGCGATTTTCCAAATAAGTGTTTGTTGAGCATTCCTCAACTTTATCAGTATTTATTGCCACCTTTCCCAACTTCTTTGTCACGTGTTGCTGGCATCAAATTCTGAAGTTAATGATTATTCGCAAAAAAAAATTGTTGTCAGTATGAACATCAAATATGTTGTCTTTGTAGCATATTCAACTGAGTATGGGTTGAAAATGATTTGCAAATCATTGTATTCCGTTTATATTTACATTTAACACAATTTCCCAACTCATATGGAAACCGGGTTTGCAATTTTGATAGTTGGCTAATATAGACACTTGCGTCATGTGTCAATCAATCAATGTTTATTTATATAGCCCCAAATCACAAATGTCTCAAAGGACTGCACAAATCATTACGACTACAACATCCTCGGAAGAACCCACAAAAGGGCAAGGAAAACTCACACCCAGTGGGCAGGGAGAATTCACATTCAGTGGGACGCCAGCAACAATGCTGACTATGAGAAACCTTGGAGAGGACCTCAGATGTGGGCAACCCCCCCCCTCTAGGGGACCGAAAGCAATGGATGTCGAGCGGGTCCAACATGATACTGTGAAAGTTCAATCCATAGTGGCTCCAAGACAGCAGCGAGAGTCCCGTCCACAGGAAACCATCTGAAGCGGATCAGCAGCGTAGAGATGTCCCCAACCGATACAGGCGAGCGGTCCATCCTGGGTCCCGACGAGCGGTCCATCCTGGGTCTCGACTCTGGACAGTCAGTACTTCATCCATGGTCATCGGACCGGACCCCCTCCACAAGGGAGGGGGGGACATAGGAGAAAGAAAAGAAGCGGCAGATCAACTGGTCTAAAAAGGAGGTCTATTTAAAGGCTAGAGTATACAAATGAGTTTTAAGATGAGACTTAAATGCTTCTACTGAGGTAGCATCTCGAACTGTTACCGGGAGGGCATTCCAGAGTACTGGAGCCCGAACGGAAAACGCTCTATAGCCCGCAGACTTTTTTTGAGCTCTAGGAATCACTAATAAGCCGGAGTCTTTTGAACGCAGATTTCTTGCCGGAACATACGGTACAATACAATCGGCAAGATAGGCTGGAGCTAAACCGTGTAGTATTTTATACGTAAGTAGTAAAACCTTAAAGTCACATCTTAAGTGCACAGGAAGCCAGTGCAGGTGAGCCAGTACAGGCGTAATATGATCAAACTTTCTTGTTCTTGTCAAAAGTCTAGCAGCCGCATTTTGTACCAACTGTAATCTTTTAATGCTAGACATGGGGAGACCCGAAAATAATACGTTACAGTAATCGAGACGAGACGTAACAAACGCATGGATAATGATCTCGGCGTCTTTAGTGGACAAAATGGAGCGAATTTTAGCGATATTACGTAGATGAAAGAAGGCCGTTTTAGTAACGCTTTTAATGTGTGACTCAGAGGAGAGAGTTGGGTCGAAGATAATACCCAGATTTTTTACAGAGTCACCTTGTTTTATTATTTGGTTGTCAAATGTTAAAGTTGTATTATTAAATAGAGGTCGGTGTCTAGCAGGACCGATAATCAGCATTTCCGTTTTTTTGGCATTAAGTTGCAAAAAGTTAGCGGACATCCATTGTTTAATTTCATTAAGACACGCTTCCAACTGACTACAGTCCGGCATGTTGGTCAGCTTTAGGGGTATGTAAAGTTGGGTGTCATCAGCATAACAGTGAAAGCTAATACCGTATTTGCGTATGACGTCACCTAGCGGCAGCATGTAGATGCTGAAGAGTACAGGGCCAAGGACCGAACCCTGGGGAACTCCACACGTTACCTTAACATAGTCCGAAGTCACACTGTTATAGGAGACGCACTGCATCCTATCAGTAAGATAAGAGTTAAACCATGACAGGGCTGAGTCTGACATACCAATTCGTATTTTGATACGCTCTAATAAAATATTATGATCGACGGTATCGATGTGTCTTCATTATAACAATTATATAAGACCTTTCAAGTCATTTTGATAGTAGGCTAATATAGACACTTACATCATGTGTTGACTTCATTATAACACTTATAAAATACTTTTTAAGTCATTTTGATAGTAGGCTAATATAGCTAATATAGACACTTGCGTCATGTTTTGTCTTCATTATAACACTTATATAAGACATTTAAAGTCATTTTGATAGTAGGCTAATATAGACACTTACATATTGTGTAGTCCTTACTATAACACTTATATAAGACTTTTAAAGTCATTTTCATAGTAGGCTAATACAGCTACTATGGACACTTGCATCATGTGTTGCCTTCATTATAACACTTATAAAAGACTTTTTAAGTCATTTTGATAGTAGACTAATATAGCTAATATAGACATTTGCGTCATGTGTTGTCTTCATTATAACACTTACATAAGACTTTTAAAGTCATTTTGATAGTAGGCTAATATAGACACTTACATCATGTGTTGTCTTCATTATAACACTTATAAAAGACTTTTTAAGTCATTTTGATAGTAGACTAATATGGCTAATATAGACACTTGCGTCATGTGTTGTCTTCATTACAACACTTACATAAGACATTTAAAGTCATTTTGATAGTAGGCTAATATAGACACTTACATATTGTGTAGTCCTTACTATAACACTTATATATATAAGACTTTTAAAGTCATTTTCATAGTAGGCTAATACAGCTACTATGGACACTTGCATCATGTGTTGCCTTCATTATAACACTTATATAAGAGTTTTAAAGTCATTTTGATAGTATGCTAATATAGACACTTACATCATGTGTTGTCTTCATTATAACACTTATAAAAGACTTTTTAAGTCATTTTGATAGTAGACTAATATAGCTAATATAGACACTTGCGTCATGTGTTGTCTTCATTATAACACTTACATAAGACTTTTAAAGTCATTTTGATAGTAGGCTAATATAGACACTTACATCATGTGTTGTCTTCATTATAACACTTATAAAAGACTTTTTAAGTCATTTTGATAGTAGACTAATATGGCTAATATAGACACTTGTGTCATGTGTTGTCTTCATTACAACACTTACATAAGACATTTAAAGTCATTTTGATAGTAGGCTAATATAGACACTTACATATTGTGTAGTCCTTACTATAACACTTATATAAGACTTTTAAAGTCATTTTCATAGTAGGCTAATACAGCTACTATGGACACTTGCATCATGTGTTGCCTTCATTATAACACTTATATAAGAGTTTTAAAGTCATTTTGATAGTATGCTAATATAGACACTTACATCATGTGTTGTCTTCATTATAACACTTATAAAATACTTTTTAAGTCATTTTGATAGTAGACTAATATAGCTAATATAGACACTTGCGTCATGTGTTGTCTTCATTATAACATTTACATAAGACATTTAAAGTCATTTTCATAGTAGGCTAATACAGCTAATATAGACACTTACATCATGTGTTGTCTTCATTATAACACTTATATGAGACTTTTTAAGTCATTTTGATAGTACACTAATATAACTAATATAGACTCTTGCGTCATGTGTTGTCTTCATTATAACACTTACATAAGACTTTTAAAGTCATTTTGATAGTAGGCTAATATAGACACGTACATATTGTGTAGTCCTTACTATAACACTTATAAAGTTTACTTCATAGTAGGCTAATACAGCTAATATAAACACTTACATCATGTGTTGTGTTCATTATAACACTTATATAAGACTTTTAAAGTCATTTTGATAGTTGGCTAGTATTTCGTAATCTTTAATTTTTTGCATCTCCAGACATATACGTTTTTTATATTTTTGGTCCAACATGGCTCTTTCAACGTTTTGGGTTGCCGAGCCCCGGCAAAGACGGACTTCGCGCGAAAGCGTATCCTGCCATGGCCGACATATTCACATGTCAGACTGCGCATCAGCACATCAGCACATCACTTTAGCCCAACTTTATGTCCAGAATTCTTCCAAAACGTACATTCAATCATGACGGACGTCCGACATGCACACAGCATCGTGACGAGAAACGCTCGCCGTTGTTCCTCTTTGACTTCCTGCATGGCGAGGCTTTTGGGTCGCCATCGTTGGACCTGCTTATTCCGTAATCCGAGGAGCCTCCACGACGTCAGAGAGACCGGAGGCTTCATTTGTTATCAATAAGTTGGAGCGGGCAGTACACAATGTAGTATTGATTACTCTGCGGCAGCGTGCACATGGAACTAACGTGCTGCCATGTTTACAATAACTCCTTTTCTCCTCATTATTGAGCGCAGAAGTATTGTGCTGACTCCCAGCAAGTTGTTTGTGTGCATCAAAACACACACCTCTATTTGTCTTCATCAAGTCACCATGCACACACTGGGTGCGGCCCCGGGGACATTTTCTTTTCTGCACCGTTATATACAGTGTATGGATATATATATATATATATATATATATATATATATATATATATATATATATATATATATATATATATATATATATATATATATATATATATATATATATATATATATATATATATATATATATATATATATATATACACATACACATATACAGTGGGGCAAAAAAGCATTTAGTCAGCCACCGATTGTGCAAGTTCTCCCACTTAAAATGATGACAGAAGTCTGTAATTTTCATCATAGGTACACTTCAACTGTGAGAGACAGAATGTGAAAAAAAAAATCCAGGAATTCACATTGTAGGAATTTTAAAGAATTTATTTGTAAATGATGGTGGAAAATAAGTATTTGGTCAACCATTTAAAGCTCTCACTGATGGAAGGAGGTTTTGGCTCAAAATCTCACGATACATGGCCCCATTCATTCTTTCCTTAACACGGATCAATCGTCCTGTCCCCTTAGCAGAAAAACAACCCCAAAGCATGATGTTTCCACCCCCATGCTTCACAGTAGTTACGGTGTTCTTGGGATGCAACTCAGTATTCTTCTTCCTCCAAACATGACGAGTTGAGTTTATACCAAAAAGTTTTATTTTGATTTCATCTGACCACATGATATTCTCCCAATCCTCTGCTGTATCATCCATGTATCCATTTTGGTATAAACTCAACTCGTCGTGTTTGGAGGAAGAAGAATACTGAGTTGCATCCCAAGAACACCAGACCTACTGTGAAGCATGGGGGTGGAAACATCATGCTTTGGGGCTGTTTTTCTGCTAAGGGGACAGGACGATTGATCCGTGTTAAGGAAAGAATGAATGGGGCCATGTGTGGTGAGATTTTGAGCCAAAACCTCCTTCCATCAGTGAGGGCCTTGAATGGTTAACCAAATACTTATTTTCCACCATAATTTACCAATAATCCATCCATCCATCCATCTTCTTCCGCTTATCCGAGGTCGGGTCGCAGGGGCAACAGCCTAAGCAGGGAAACCCAGACTTCCCTTTCCCCAGCCACTTCGTCTAGCTCTTCCCAATAAATTACCAATAAATTATTTAAAATTCCTACAATGTCAATTCCTGGATTTTTTTTCACATTCTGTCTCTCACAGTTGAAGTGTACCTATGATGAAAATTACAGACCTCTGTCATCATTTTAAGTGGGAGAACTTGCACAATCGATGGCTGACTAAATACTTTTTTTCCACACTGTACATATATATATATATATATATATATATATATATATATATATATATAAACACTTGTCCAGGTTGTACGCCGCCTTCCGCCCGATTGTAGCTGAGATAGGCACCAGCGCCCCCGCGACCACAAAGGGAACAAGCGGTAGAAAATGGATGGTTATAAATATAAAAAACCATGAATACAAACCCCAAACCCAGTGAAGTTGGCACGTTGTGTAATTGGTAAATAAAAACAGAATACATTGATTTGCAAATTATTTTCCAACCTATATTAAATTGAATAGACTGCAAAGACAAGATACTTAATGTTCAAACTGGAAAACATTGTTATTTTTTGCTAATATTAGCTCATTTGGACTTTGATGCCTGTAACAAGTTTCAAAAAGCTGGCACAAGTGGCAAAAAAGACTGAGGGAGTTGAGGAATGCTCGTCAAACATTTATTTGGAACATCCCACAGGTGAACAGGCTTAATTGCGGTTTTGTCGTTGTCATCCCATTGGGTTTTTCTTCTTGCCCTGATGTGGGATCCGAGCCGAGGATGTCGTTGTGGCTTGTGCAGCCCTTTGAGACACTCAATCAATCAATGTTTATTTATGTAGCACTAAAACACAAGTGTCTCAAAGGGCTGCACAAGCCACAACGACATCCGCGGTTTAGTGCTCACATAAGGGCAAGGAAAAACTCACAACCAAGTGGGACGTCGATTAGAATGACTGGGAGAAACCTTGGAGAGGACCGCAAATATGGGTAACCCCCCACACCCCCACAATGTTTACATTGTTTGTGTGTTTTTAATGTCATTGTTGTTCTTAATAATAAGAGTTGTATATATGTCGTCGTTAATAAGAGTTGTGTTTGCATGTCATTGTCGTGGTTGATAAGAGTTGTGTCTTTGCATGTCGTTGTTGTTGATAAGAGTTGTGTTTGCATGTCGTCTTTGTTAATAATAAGACTTGTTTGCATGCCATTGTTGTTAATAATAAGGGTTGTGTGTTTGCACGTCATTGTTGTTGTTAATAAGAGTTGCGTGTTTGCATGTCGTTATTGTTAATAATAAGAGTTGTTTTGCATGTCATTGTTGTTGTTAATGATAAGAGTTGTGTGTTTGCATGTCATTGTTGTTGTTAATGATAAGGGTTGTGTGTTTGCATGTCATTGTTGTTAATACAATTTGTGTTTGCGTTTTGTTGTTAGTAATAAGAGTTGTGTGGTTGCATGTCGTTGTTGTTAGTAAGAGTTGTGTGTTTGCATGTCGTTGTTGTTAATAAGAGTTGTGTGTTTGCGTGTCATTGTTGTTGTTAGTAATAAGAGTTGTTTGCATTTTATTGCTGTTGTTAATGATAAGGGTTGTGTGTTGGCATGTCATTGTTGTTGTTAATAAGATTTGTGTTTGCACGTTGTTGTTAGTAATAAGAGTTGTGTGGTTGCATGTCATTGTTGTTAATAAGAGTTGTGTGTTTGCATGTCATTGTTGTTGTTAATAATAAGAGTTGTGTGTTTGCATGTCATTGTTGGTAAATAATAAGAGTTGTGTGTTTGCATGTCATTGTTGTTGTTAGTAATAAGAGTTGTGTTTGTATATCATTGTAGTTAAGGGTTGTGTGGTTGCATGTCATTGTTGGTAATAGTTGTGTCTGCATGTCGTTGTTAGTAATAAGAGTTGTGTTTGTATGTCTTTGTGTTGTTAATACTAAGAGTTTGGTCTGCATGTCATTGTTGTTAATAATAAGAGTTGTGTCTGCATGTCATTGTTGTTGTTAATTAGAGTTGTGTGTTTGCATGTCATTGTTGTTGTTAATAATAGGTGTGTGTTTTCATGTCATTGTTGTTACTAATAAGATTTGTGTGTTTGCATGTCATTTTTTTGTTAGTAATAAGAGTTGTGTGTTTGCATATCATTGTTGTTGTTAATAATAAGGCTTGTGTGTTTGCATGTCATTGTTGTTAATAATATTTGTGTGTTTGCATGTCATTGTTGTGGTAAATAATAAGACTTGTGTGTTTGCATGTCATTGTCGTTGTTAGTAATAAGAGTTGTATTTGTATGTCATTGTAGTTAAGAGTTGTGTGGTTGCATGTCGTTGTTGGTAATAGTTGTCTGCATGTCGTTGTTAGTAATAAGAGTTGTGTCTGCATGTCATTGTTGTTAATAATAAGAGTTGTGTCTGCATGTCATTGTTGTTGTTAATTGGAGCTGTGTGTTTGCATGTCATTGTTGTTGTTAATAATAGGTGTGTGTTTTCATGTCATTGTTGTTACTAATAAGATTTGTGTGTTTGCATTTTGTTGCTGTTGTTAATAATGAGATGTGTGTGTTTGCATGTCATTGTTTTTAGTAATAAGATTTGTGTTTACATGTCGTTAGTAATAAGAGTTGTGTTTCCTTGTCATTGTGGTTGTTGGTAATAAGAGTTGTGTGTTTGTATGTCATTGTTGTTGTTACTAATAGGAGTTGTGTGTTTGCATGTGCTGGTGGACTCCCGGCATGTTTTCAAAGTAAAAGCTGGAACAGATGTGAGACCCTCCAGGACACCATCAGGCCCTGCAAAGCTTGTCCCAACATAACTTATTCCATCAGACTCCACTAATCCAGAGAATGTTCTAGCCTGTACATGGACAGTGTGGTCCACCCCGCCTCCCCTCTCTCACACACACACACACACACACACACACACACACACACACACACACACACACACACACACACACACACACACACACTGGCAGCAAGCAGGTGTGTGTGTGTGTGTTTACGTTAGTGGTGCGGACTGGATGACCCAGAATGTCTTGCTCCTGTTCTGTCAACACGGCGCTCACGTGCACTAATGCAGCGTGAGGGCGTGCGCACACACACACACACACACACACACACACACTTACATGTTCATGGTCTCGTATAGAATTCCCCCTATATGCCCTCGCCCAGCCTGCTTATCTTCCCCCTCTGCAAGCTTCCAATCGTCCTTGTTTATCTGCATCCTGATTGGACGATTGTATAGGCGGCCTGTGATTGGCCGATTTCCTCGCCGCTGCTTCTTGACCCCTCGGCCTCTTCGGGCAGTCAACAAAAGTTTTTAACCTCCCGACGGCACAGCCCGCTACTAAAATAGTTCAGATCTAACATAATATTGTGAGAGTCCAGTCCGTAGTGGATCTAACATAATATTGTGAGAGTCCAGTCCGTAGTGGATCTAGCATAATAGTGAGAGTCCAGTCCATAGTGGATCCAACATAATAGTGAGAGTCCGGTCCGTAGTGGATCTAGCATAATAGTGAGAGACCAGTCCATAGTGGATCTAACATAATAGTGAGAGTCCAGTCCATAGTGGATCCAACATAATAGTGAGAGTCCGGTCCGTAGTGGACCTAACATAATAGTGTGAGTCCAGTCCATAGTGGATCTAACATAATAGTGAGAGTCCAGTCCGTAGTGCATCTAACATAATAGGGAGAGTCCAATCCATAGTGGATCTAATATAATAGTGAGAGTCCAGTCCATAGTGGACCTAACATAATAGTGTGAGTCCAGTCCATAGTGGACCTAACATAATAGTGACAGTTCAGTCCATAGCGGATCTAACATAATAGTGAAAGTCCAGTCCGTAGTGGATCTAACATAATAGGGAAAGTTCGGTCCATAGTAGATCCAACATAATAGTGAGAATCCAGTCCATAGTGGATCTAACATAATAGTGAGAGTCCAGTCCTTAGTGGATCTAACATAATAGTGACAGTCCAGTCCATAGTGGATCTAACATAATAGTGAAAGTCCAGTCCGTAGTGGATCTAACATAATAGGGAAAGTTCGGTCCATAGTAGATCCAACATAATAGTGAGAATCCAGTCCATAGTGGATCCAACATAATAGTGAGAGTCCAGTCCATAGTGGATCTAATATAATAGTGAGAGTCCAGTCCATAGTGGACCTAACATAATAGTGTGAGTCCAGTCCATAGTGGATCTAACATAATAGTGAGAGTCCAGTCCATAGTGTATCTAGCATAACAGTGAGAGTCCAGTCCATAGTAGATGTAACATAATAGTGAAAGTCCAGTCCGTAGTGGATCTAACATAATAGGGAGAGTCCAGTCCATAGTAGATCTAACATAATAGTGAGAGTCCAGTCCATTTTGAATCTAACATAATAGTGAGAGTCCAGTCCATAGTGGATCTAACATAATTGTGAGAGTCCAGTCCATAGTGGATCTAACATAATAGTGTAAGAGTCGATAGTTTTTAACCTCCCGACGGCACCGCTCGCTACTAAAATAGTTCAGATCTAACATAATAGTGTGAGAGTCCAGTCCGTAGTGGATCTAACATAATAGTGAGAGTCCAGTCCATAGTGGATCTAACATAATAGTGAGAGTCCAGTCTGTAGTGGATCTAACATAATAGTGAGAGTCCAGTCCATAGTGGATCTAACATAAAAGTGAGAGTCCAGTCCGTAGTGGATCTAACATAATAGTGAGAGTCCGGTCCGTAGTGGATCTGGCATAATAGTGAGAGTCCAGTCCATAGTGGATCTAACATAATAGTGAGAGTCCAGTCCATAGTGGATCCAACATAATAGTGAGAGTCCAGTCCATAGTGGATCTAACATAATAGTGAGAGTCCAGTCTGTAGTGGATCTAACATAATAGTGAGAGTCCAGTCCATAGTGGATCTAACATAAAAGTGAGAGTCCAGTCCGTAGTGGATCTAACATAATAGTGAGAGTCCGGTCCGTAGTGGATCTGGCATAATAGTGAGAGTCCAGTCCATAGTGGATCTAACATAATAGTGAGAGTCCAGTCCATAGTGGATCTAACATAATAGGGAGAGTCCGGTCCATAGTAGATCTAACATAATAGTGAGAGTCCAGTCCATAGTGGATCTAACATAATAGTGAGAGTCCAGTCTATAGTGGATCTAATATAATAGTGTAAGAGTCAATAGTTTTTAACCTCCCGACGGCACCGCTCGCTACTCAAATAGTTCAGATCTAACATAATAGTGTGAGAGTCCAGTCCTTCGTGGATTTAACATAATAGTGTGAGTGCTACTAAAATAGCTCAGGTTTGCTTTTACTCGACTTCCAGCTTTGTTGCTTAGCAACGCTAATTAATTATTAACATCAGCGCGCTGATTGTTCTCCAACTTTCTTCCCTGAGTACCACCTCCCAAAACACTTTGCTGTCCAAGTACCACAGTAGCGTAGTAGGCCTAACTATCCATTAAAATCAAGGCTGAGGTTTTAATTATTTTTGTTTATTTATTTGGTCACTGTATCATTGCAGACAGTAAGAACATAGGAAAGCCGTGTGCTGCCCCTGACTGCAGTGGTGTACAGTATGTGGGTCTTAAGGTGGTGTTTTTGTTTTGTTTTGATGTTTGTCCATGTATGCTGCAATATAATTGGCGCAAAATGTATTAGTATTGCTATTTTTGTTTGTTTTTTGTTGTGTTTTAGTTTGTAGCTGTATGTAGAAATGGCACCGCTGAAGAGGCAGGTGTGCTTTTACATGTCCTTTGATGTTTCCATGTTTTTATTTTTTATACATAATATTTTGTGGACTTTTTGTGACTTCACTGCATACACATAATGTCCCCATTGTGGTATTCACATTATATCCCATCCTAAAACACTGTACTTTCATTTGGGTTTTTTTTTTGGCGTACCACTAGAGGGAGCCCTTATACCACTAATGGTACACATGCCACAGTTTGAGAATCACTGAGCTAAAGCATGGCACGCTTGACTAGTGTGAGCAGAAATGATGCCCAATATCAATTTGATATTGGTCCGATATCAGGGGGAAAAAACATGTATCGGATTTTATGGTTTTGCATGTGAAGTGTGTGATATTATGTGCAATACAAGGAGTCTTGCAGCCTGTTTACTTGTGTGTCATATTATGTGCGATACAAGCAGTCCTGCAGCCTGTTTACTTGTGTACAACATTGTGTGTGATACCAGCAGTCCTGCAGCGTGTTTACTTGTTTGTGATATCAGCGGTCCTGCAGCGTGTTTACTTGTTTGTGATATCAGCGGTCCTGCAGCGTGTTTACTTGTTTGTGATATCAGCGGTCCTGCAGCGTGTTTACCTGTTTGTGATATCAGCGGTCCTGCAGCGTGTTTACCTGTGTGGGATAAAAGCATTCCTGCAGCATGTTTACTTGTTTGTGACATCATGTACGATACAAGCAGTCCTGCAGCATGTTTACTTATGTGTGATATCATGTGCGATATAAGCAGTCCTGCTGCTTGTTTACTTGAGTGTGATACAAAAAGTCCTGCAGTGTGTTTAATTGTGCGTGATATCATGTACGATACAAGCAGTCCTGCAGCGTGTTTACTTGTGTGTGGCATCATGTGCGATACAGACAGTCCTGCAGCGTGTTTACTTGTGCACGATATCATGTGCGATACAAACAGTCCTGCAGCGTGTTTACTTGTTTGTGACATCATGTACGATACAAGCAGTCCTGCAGCATGTTTACTTATGTGTGTGATATCATGTGCGATATAAGCAGTCCTGCAGCTTGTTTACTTGAGTGTGATACAAAAAGTCCTGCAGTGTGTTTAATTGTGCGTGATATCATGTACGATACAAGCAGTCCTGCAGCGTGTTTACTTGTGTGTGGCATCATGTGCGATACAGACAGTCCTGCAGCGTGTTTACTTGTGCACGATATCATGTGCGATACAAACAGTCCTGCAGCGTGTTTACTTGTTTGTGACATCATGTGCGATAAAAGCAGTCCTGCAGCGTGTTTACTTGTGTGTGATATCATGTGCAATACATGCAGTCCTGCCGCGTGTTTACTTGTGTGTGGCATCGTGCGATACAAACAGTCCTGCAGCGTGTTTACATTTGTGCGATACAAGAAGTCTTGTTGTGTGTTTACTTTTGTTTTATAATAATGTGCGATACAAGCAGTCCTGCAGCATGTTTACTTATGTGCAATATCATATGCGATACAAGCAGTCCTGCAGCGTGTATACTTGTTTGTGACGTCATGTGCAATACAAGCAGTCCTGCAGTATTTACTTAAATGCGATATCATGTGCGATACAAGCAGTCCTGCAGCATGTTTACTTTTGTGTGATATAATGTGCGATACAAGCAGTCCTACAGTGTGTTTATTTGTGTGCGATATCATGTGCTATAAAAGCATTCCTGCAGCATGTTAATTTTTTTGTGATACCATATGATGTACAAGCGGTCCTGCAGCGTGTTTACTTGTGTGCGATACAAGAAGTTAGTGTGTTTACTTGTGTGCGATTATATATGCAATGCAAGCAGTCTTTCAGCGTGTTTACTTTTGTCCGATATCATGTGCAATACAAACAGTCCTCCAGCGTGTTTACTTTTGTGTGATACAAGCATTCCTGCAGTGTGCTTACTTGTGTGTGATATCATTTGCGCTACAAGCATTCCTGAAGGATGTTTACTTGTGTGTGTGTTTACTTGCGAGTGATATCATGCGCATTACACGCTGTCTTGCAGCATGTTTACCTGTGTGCGATACTCGCTATCCAGAAGTATGTTTAATTGTGTGCAATATCATGAACGATACAAGCATTCCTGCAGCGTGTTTGTGTGTGATATCATGTACGATACAAGCAGTCCTGCAGTGTGTTTACTTTTGTGAGACATCATGTGCGATACAAGCAGTCCTGCAGCATGTTTACCTGTGCGCGATATCATGTGCGATACAAGCAGTCCTGCAGCATGTTTACCTGTGCGCGATATCATGTGCGATACAAGCAGTCCTGCAGCGTGTTTACTTGTGTGCGACATGTGTGATACAAGCATTTCAACAGCGTGTCTACTTGTGTGCGATACAAGAAGCCCTGTAGTGTGTTTACTTGTTTGCGATATCATATGCAATGCAAAGAGTCCTCTAGCGTGTTTACTTTTTGTGCGATATCATGTGCGATACAAACAGTCCTGCATCATGTTTACTTTTGTGTGATACAACCAGTCTTTCAGCGTGCTTACTTGTGTTCGATATCATTCGCCTTATCAGCAGTCCTGCAGTGTGTTTACTTGTCTGTGACATCATGTGCGATACAAGCAGCTTTACATTGTGTTTACTTGTGTATGACATCATGTGCGATACAAGCAGTCCTGCAGCGTGCTTACTTGTGTGCGATATCCTGCGCGTTACACGCTGTCTTGCAGCGTGTTTACTTGTATGCGATATCATGAGCTATGCCTGTAGCGTGTCTACTTGTGTGCGATATCATATGCAATACAAGACGTCCTCTGGCGTGTTTACTTTGGTGCGATGCCATGTGCGATGCAAACAGTCCTGCAGCCTGTTTACTTTTGTGTGATACAAGCAGTTTTGTGTGCGATATAATGCGCATACACGCTGTCTTGCAGCGTGTTTACTTGTGTGCGATATGATGTGCGATACCAGCAGTCCTGCAGCGTGTTTAGTTGCGTGTGACATCATGTGCGATACGACCAGTCCTGCGGCGTGGTTACTTGTGTGTGACATCATGTGCGATACAAGCAGTCCTGCAGCGTGTTTACTTGTGTGTGATATCATGTGCAATACATGCAGTCCTGCCGCGTGTTTAGTTGTGTGTGGCATCGTGCGATACAAACAGTCCTGCAGCATGTTTACTTTTGTCCGATACAAGAAGTCCTGTAGTGCGTTTACTTGTGTGCAATATCATATGCAATAGAAGAAGTCCTCCAGCGTGTTTACTTTTGTGCGATATCATGTGCAATACAAGAAGTCCTCCAGCGTGTTTACTTTTGTGCAATATCATGTGCAAAACAGGAAATTCTCCTGTGTGTTTACTTTTGTGCAATATCATGCGCGTTACATGCTGTCTTGCAGTGTTTTTACTTGTGTGCGATATCATGTGCAATAGATGCAATCCTGCCGCGTGTTTACTTGTGTGTGACATCATGTGCGATACAAGCAGTCCTGCAGCGTGTTTACTTGTGTGTGATATCATGTGCAATACATGCAGTCCTGCCGCGTGTTTACTTGTGTGTGGCATCGTGTGATACAAACAGTCCTGCAGCGTGTTTACTTTTGTGCGATACAAGAAGTCCTTTAGTGTGTTTACTTGTGTGCAATATCATATGCAATAGAAGAAGTCCTCCAGCGTGTTTACTTTTTCGCGATATCATGTGCAATACAAGAAGTCCTCCAGCGTGTTTACTTTTGTGCGATATCGTGCAATACAGGAAATACTCCTGTGTTTACTTTTGTGCGATATCGTGCACGTTACACGCTGTCTTGCAGCGTGTTTACTTGTGTGCGATATCATGTGCAATAGATGCAGTCCTGCCGCGTGTTTACTTGTGTGTGACATCATGCGATACAAACAGTCCTGTAGCGTGTTTACTTTTGTGCGATACAAAAAGTCCTGTAGTGTGTTTACTTGTGTGCAATATCATATGCAATAGAAGAAGTCCTCCAGCGTGTTTACTTTTGTGCGATATCATGTGCAATACAAGAAGTCCTCCAGCGTGTTTACTTTTGTGCAATATCATGTGCAAAACAGGAAATTCTCCTGTGTGTTTACTTTTGTGCGATATCATGCGCGTTACACGCTGTCTTGCAGTGTTTTTACTTGTGTGCGATATCATGTGCAATAGATGCAGTCCTGCCGCGTGTTTACTTGTGTGCGATACAAACAGTCCTGCAGCGTGTTTACTTGTGTGTGATATCATGTGCAATACATGCAGTCCTGCCGCGTGTTTACTTGTGTGTGGCATCGTGTGATACAAACAGTCCTGCAGCGTGTTTACTTTTGTGCGATACAAGAAGTCCTTTAGTTTGTTTACTTGTGTGCAATATCATATGCAATAGAAGAAGTCCTCCAGCGTGTTTACTTTTTCGCGATATCATGTGCAATACAAAAAGTCCTCCAGCGTGTTTACTTTTGTGCGATATCATGTGCAATACAGGAAATACTCCTGTGTTTACTTTTGTGCGATATCGTGCGCGTTACACGCTGTCTTGCAGTGTGTTTACTTGTGTGCGATATCATGTGCAATAGATGCAGTCCTGCCGCGTGTTTACTTGTGTGTGGCATCATGCGATACAAACAGTCCTGTAGCGTGTTTACTTTTGTGCGATACAAAAAGTCCTGTAGTGTGTTTACTTGTGTGCAATATCATATGCAATAGAAGAAGTCCTCCAGCGTGTTTACTTTTGTGCGATATCATGTGCAATACAAGAAGTCCTCCAGCGTGTTTACTTTTGTGCGATATCATGTGCAAAACAGGAAATTCTCCTGTGTGTTTACTTTTGTGCGATATCATGCGCGTAACACGCTGTCTTGCAGTGTGTTTACTTGTGTGCGATATCATGTGCAATAGATGCAGTCCTGCCGCGTGTTTACTTGTGTGTGACATCATGTGCGATACAAGCAGTCCTGCAGCGTGTTTACTTGTGTGTGATATCATGTGCAATAGATGCAGTCCTGCCGCGTGTTTACTTGTGTGTGGCATCATGTGCGATTCAAACAGTCCTGCAGCGTGGTTACCTTTGTGCGATACAAGAAGTCCTGTAGTGTATTTACTTGTGTGCAATATAATTTGCAATAGAAGTCCTCCAGTGTGTTTACTTTTGTGCGATATCATGTGCAATACAAGAAGTCCTCCAGCGTGTTTACTTTTGTGCGATATCATGTGCAAAACAGGAAATTGTCCTGTGTGTTTACTTTTGTGCGATATCATGCGCGTTGCACGCTGTCTTGCAGTGTGTTTACTTGTGTGCGATATCATGTGCAATAGATGCAGTCCTGCCGCGTGTTTACTTGTGTGTGACATCATGTGCGATACAAGCAGTCCTGCAGCGTGTTTACTTGTGTGTGATATCATGTGCAATACATGCAGTCCTGCCGCGTGTTTACTTGTGTGTGGCATCGTGTGATACAAACAGTCCTGCAGCGTGTTTACTTTTGTGCAATACAAGAAGTCCTTTAGTGTGTTTACTTGTGTGCAATATCATAGGCAATAGAAGAAGTCCTCCAGCGTGTTTACTTTTGCGCGATATCATGTGCAATACAAGAAGTCCTCCAGCGTGTTTACTTTTGTGCGATATCGTGCGCGTTACACGCTGTCTTGCAGCGTGTTTACTTGTGTGCGATATCATGTGCAATAGATGCAGTCCTGCCACGTGTTTACTTGTGTGTGGCATCATGCGATACAAACAGTCCTGTAGCGTGTTTACTTTTGTGCGATACAAAAAGTCCTGTAGTGTGTTTACTTGTGTGCAATATCATATGCAATAGAAGAAGTCCTCCAGCGTGTTTACTTTTGTGCGATATCATGTGCAATACAAGAAGTCCTCCAGCGTGTTTACTTTTGTGCGATATCATGTGCAATACAGGAAATTCTCCTGCGTGTTTACTTTTGTGCGATATCATGTGCGTTACACGCTGTCTTGCAGTGTGTTTACTTGTGTGACTCCCTGTGCGATCCAAGCAGTCCTGCAGAGTCTTTACTTGTGCGTGATGTTTTGTGTGATGTAAGCAGTCTTGCAGCGTGTTTACTTTTGTGCGATACAAGAAGTCCTGTAGTGTATTTACTTGTGTGCAATATAATTTGCAATAGAAGTCCTCCAGTGTGTTTACTTTTGTGCGATATCATGTGCAATACAAGAAATTGTCCTGCGTGTTTACTTTTGTGCGCTATCATGCTCGTTACACGGTGTCTTGCAGCGTGTTTACTTGTGCGCGATATCATGTGCAATACATGCAGTCCTGCCGCGTGTTTACTTGTGTGTGGCATCGTGCGATACAAACAGTCCTGCAGCGTGTTTACTTTTGTGTGATACAAGAAGTCCTGTAGTGTGTTCACTTGTGTGCAATATCATATGCAATAGAAGAAGTCCTCCAGCGTGTTTACTTTTGTGCGATATCATGTGCAATACAAGAGGTCCTCCAGCGTGATTACTTTTGTGCGATATCATGTGCAATACAGGAAATTCTCCTGCGTGTTTACTTTTGTGCGATATCATGTGCGTTACACGCTGTCTTGCAGTGTGTTTACTTGTGTGACACCCTGTACGATCCAAGCAGTCCTGCAGAGTCTTTACTTGTGCGTGATGTTTTGTGTGATGTAAGCAGTACTGCAGCGTGTTTACTTGTGTGCGATATCATGTGCAATAGATGCAGTCCTGCCGCGTGTTTACTTGTGTGTGGCATCTTGTGCGATTCAAACAGTCTTGCAGCGTGTTTACTTTTGTGCGATACAAGAAGTCCTGTAGTGTATTTACTTGTGTGCAATATAATTTGCAATAGAAGTCCTCCAGTGTGTTTACTTTTGTGCGATATCATGTGCAATACAAGAAATTGTCCTGCGTGTTTACTTTTGTGCGCTATCATGCTCGTTACACGGTGTCTTGCAGCGTGTTTACTTGTGCGCAATATCATGTGCAATACATGCAGTCCTGCCGCGTGTTTACTTGTGTGTGGCATCGTGCGATACAAACAGTCCTGCAGCGTGTTTACTTTTGTGTGATACAAGAAGTCCTGTAGTGTGTTCACTTGTGTGCAATATCATATGCAATAGAAGAAGTCCTCCAGCGTGTTTACTTTTGTGCGATATCATGTGCAATACAAGAAGTCCTCCAGCGTGATTACTTTTGTGCGATATCATGTGCAATACAGGAAATTCTCCTGCGTGTTTACTTTTGTGCGATATCATGTGCGTTACACGCTGTCTTGCAGTGTGTTTACTTGTGTGACACCCTGTGCGATCCAAGCAGTCCTGCAGAGTCTTTACTTGTGCTTGATGTTTTGTGTGATGTAAGCAGTACTGCAGCGTGTTTACTTGTGTGCGATATCATGTGCAATACATGCAGTCTTGCCGCGTGTTTACTTGTGTGTGGCATCATGTGCGATTCAAACAGTCCTGCAGCGTGTTTACTTTTGTGCAATACAAGAAGTCCTGTAGTGTATTTACTTGTGTGCAATACAATTTGCAATAGAATTCCTCCAGTGTGTTTACTTTTGTGCGATATCATGTGCAATACAAGAAATTGTCCTGCGTGTTTACTTTTGTGCGCTATCATGCTCGTTACACGGTGTCTTGCAGCGTGTTTACTTGTGCGCGATATCATGTGCAATACATGCAGTCCTGCCGCGTGTTTACTTGTGTGTGGCATCGTGCGATACAAACAGTCCTGCAGCGTGTTTACTTTCGTGTGATACAAGAAGTCCTGTAGTGTGTTTACTTGTGTGCAATATCATATGCAATAGAAGAAGTCCTCCAGCGTGTTTACTTTTGTGCGATATCATGTGCAATACAGGAAATTCTCCTGCGTGTTTACTTTTGTGCGATATCATGCGCGTTACACGCTGTCTTGCAGCGTGTTTACTTGTGTGCGATATCATGTGCAATACATGCAGTCCTGCCGCGTGTTTACTTTTGTGTGATACAAGAAGTCCTGTAGTGTGTTTACTTGTGTGCAATATCATCTGCAATAGAAGAAGTCCTCCAGCGTGTTTACTTTTGTGCGATATCATGTGCAATACAGGAAATTCTCCTGCGTGTTTACTTTTGTGCGATATCATGCGCGTTACACGCTGTCTTGCAGCGTGTTTACTTGTGTGCGATATCATGTGCAATACATGCAGTCCTGCCGCGTGTTTACTTGTGTGTGGCATCGTGCGATACAAACAGTCCTGCAGCGTGTTTACTTGTGTGCGATACAAGAAGCCTTGTAGTGTGTTTACTTGTGTGTAATATAATTTGCAATAGAAGTCCTCCAGTGTGTTTACTTTTGTGCGATATCATGTGCAATACATTTGTGATATCATTTTTCACCCTGAATCGGACTTGAATCGTTAGATGCCCAAAGATTCACACCCATACCAGGAGTGCATAGAAAAGTCGATTCACAACCATTATCATAGCAATTTTAAATCCATTCATAATTTTCAAAAAATTCATTAAAAAAAAAACTTTTTCGTTTTTGATTATAATATTTGTAAAAAAAAAAAAAAGGTTTACAAATGTTTTAGATTATCTCTATGTAACCAGAAAAAGATTTTCTAACCTGTAATCTGTTTGGAAACATATTAATTTTAATTATTACATCAAATAAAACATTGCGAGAATTGTTTTGATTTGAGAATGGATCCTGAAATGAATCGTTACCCGCAAGAACCGAATCGACTTGTTCACAGCCTCAATTATAACAATGCGTTTCTGTCCTTCTAAGCGGCACCATTTCACAAGTGTCAGATAATACCTGACCTCGGTCTGGCAACCATGGATCTATAGACCGTGGATCCCGCTGACCTGCATGCCAGCGGGGGTGGGCGGAGCCACACGCGTCAGGTATCCATGTCACCTGCCGCACAATAACGTCTCAACTTCACACCTGCGGCGCGACACGTGTGGGCTGACTTCTCTCACGGTGTCTTTTGTCCCTGCGAGACGAGACGGTCGCGGCGTGTGCGTAACGGAAGAGCGTGTCCTCGACGAGTTCTACTGCACTTTTCTGGCCGAGTGACAGGAATTCCGACAGCCAATCAGCTGTCTTCCCACCGACGACGATCAAATGACCGCCACCGTGTCATGGCCACCACTTTTTTCCGTCACGCTTTAGAAGAGCTGCCATCTTCCACTAATGTGAAAGTAAAAGTACACAAATAAAGTCATAAAAGTATCGATACCTGATTTTTCCAGTATCGCCAGCACTGAATAGGGAGGGATAACGTTCCACTCTAACCGATACAGTACCAAATCACCAGTTTTGGTACTTTAGTTAATCATTTTTGACATTGAAATCTCATTTTTTATTTAAAAACTGCTGTCTAGTTTAGTTTTTTGTTGCGCCCTAAAGTGTTAATACTGTAAGTACTGTACTTATTACCAGCTGTTTGATTGTAACGTCCATCTTAGTTGTGGTTTTCATAAACACATTTGGAGGTGTTGAAATTACCATGTAAAGTTGCTCATGCTAATAAGTATATCCTAGCATTTTGGGAAAAGTGGAGCCTTACTTAAATCACGTCAGAGCGTTTTTCTGAGTCCATTTCTTTGTTGACTTTGAAATTTGCAAAATTACCGAGAGTTACTTAGGCTGCGGCCGCCCCCAGTGCTGCTGGAGTGCCAAAACCCAGGTGCCACAACATGGCACTGTTGTGGCCGGTAAGGCTGGCGGGACTCGGTAAGGCCCAAAAAAAAGTTGCGGGTATGGTACCCATCGTCTCCATAAAAGTAAAAATAAAAACATATTTTTTTAATGACACTTTGCAGAAATTAAACAAAAAAATAAAATAAAGAGAAAATGTTTTCAAAAAGAGCAAAGAGACTTAAAAGCCTACTGAAACCCACTACTACCGACCACGCAGTCTGATAGTTTATATATCAATGATGAAATATTAACATTGCAACACATGCCAATACGGCCTTTTTAGTTGACTAAATTGCAATTTTAAATTGCAATTTCAAACAATGCATGTGACGTCACGGATTGTAGCGGACATTTTGTTCCAGCCCGATCCCAGCTATAAGTCGTCTGCTTTATTCGCATAATTACACAGTATTTTTGACATCTGTGTTGCTGAATCTTTTGCAATTTTTTCAATTAATAATGGAGACGTCAAAGAAGAAAGATGTAGGTGGGAAGCGGTGTATTGCGGCTGCCTTTAGCAACACAAACACACCGTGTTTACATTCCCGAAGGTGAAGCTTTACTATGGAACAGAGCGGTCAAGCGAACATGGCTCCCTACTACATGTCAACCAGCAGGTTTCAGTGAGAAAATTGTGGTAATAAGTTGACTATTACCGTAGACATGAGCGGAGCTTGCGTCGTTCTTCGTGCACCTGTCAAAGAGGCAGCTGAGGACTCTCTTACCTACTCCGACCGACTGCCCCCGATCGTGGGATGCTTCCACCGTGAAGGAGGGGGAAAAAATGCTCAGTCCGGCCCCAACGGCTTCCTTCGCTTCGCCTCGTTGAGGAACTTGGCTTCCCTCAGAGACACTGGCGGTAACTACACCCATGGCCACACCCCTCCGACTTTCAGGTACGACTATATTATCTCACTAAAACACTAATAACACAATAAGCAGATAAGGGATTTTCCAGAATTATCCTAGTAAATGTGTCTAATAACATCTGAATCGCTCCCACTGCCCTGTCTTTTTTTTTTTCTATTCCTTCACTCTCACTATCCTCAATCCACAAATCTTTCATCCTCGCTCAAATTAATGGGGAAATCGTCGCTTTCTCGGTCCAAATCGCTCTAGCTGCTGGTGGCCATGATTGTAAACAATATGAGGATGTGGGGAACTCTACAACCAGTGACGTCACGCGCACATCATCTGCTACTTCCGGTACAGGCAAGGCATTTTTATTAGCGACCAAAAGTTGCAAACTTTATCGTCGATGTTCTCTACTAAATCTTTTCAGCAAAAATATGGCAATATCGTGAAATGATCAAGTATGACACATAGAATGGACCTGCTATCCCCGTTTAAATAAGAACATCTCATTTCAATAGGCCTTTAACATGAGAAAAAGCTGAAATGTTGAAGCTAATAAGGAATAAAGATGTTTACATAAATATGTGTTTTAGCCTTTTTATTAGCTTATTTCATTACAAATGCCATGATGATGTCACACTAGCACCATATTAAAGAATATTAATAACAATATCGTTTATGTACTTGAAGGCTCCATGCCACTGCTGCTCTCTTTACAATGTCAAATATTATTTATGATCATATTTATTAGCACATTATTTTTTGTTTTGAGGTTATCTAACACTAGTGTTCTTTTTACAATGTAAAATGTTATTTATAATCATATGTATCAGAAAAGTCCTGTTTTGATATACTTTGAGGTTATAGAATGCTGTTTTTCTTTTTACAATGTAAAATATTATTTATGATCATATTTATAAGCACAGTATTGTTTGTTTTGAGGTTAAAGAACACCATTGTTTGTTTGTTTTATACTTTGAGGTTATAGAACAATGCTGTTCTTTTTACAATGTAAAATACTGTTATTTATGATCATATTTATAAGCACAGTATTGTTTGTTTTGATATAATTGGAGGATATTGAACACTACTGCTCTTTTTACAATGTAAATGGTGTTATATATGATCATATGCATAAGCACATAGTTTGTTTTGATAAACTAGGAGGTTATTGAACACTGCTGTTCTTTTTACAATGTTAAATATTGTTATTTATGATAATATTTATAAGCACGGTGTTTTTTGTTTTGAGGTTAATAGAACACTGCTTCTCATTTTACAATGTAAATATTGTTATATATGATATTATTTATAATCACAGTATTGTTTGTTTGGAGGTTACCTAACACTGGTGTTCTTTTTACAATGTAAAATAGTTTTTTATGATCATATTTTTAAGAACAGTATTGTTTTGCTATACTTTGAGGTTATAGAAATCTGCTGCTCTTTTTATAATGTAAAATATTGATATTTATGATCATATTACAATGTAAAATATTGTTATTTATGATCATATTTATGAGAACAGTATTGTTTTTGATATACTTTGAAGTTATAGAACACTGCTGCTCTTTTTACAATCTAAATAGTGTTGTTTATGATCATATTTATCAGCACAGTATTGTTTGTTTTGATACATTTTGAGTTTATACGACAGTTCTGTTCTTTTTTCAATATAAAATAGCTATTTGTCATATTTATAAGCACATTATTGTTCGTTTTGAAGTTATCTAACACTGCTGTTCTTTTTACAATGTAAAATACGTATTTATGATCATTCATAAGCACATTGTTAAATAGAACACTGCTGCTCTTTTTACAATGTAAATATTGTTGTATATGATCTTATTTTTAAGCACAGTGTTGTTTGTTTTGAGGTTACCTAACACCGGTGTTCTTTTTACAATGTAAAATACTGGTATTTATGATCATATTTATAAGAACAGTCCTGTTTTGATATACTTTGAGGTTATAGAAGACTGCTGCTCTTTTTATAATGTAAAATATTGGTATTTATGATCATATTTATAAGTACAATATTGTTTGTTTTGATATACTTTGGGGTTATTTATGATCATTCATAAGCACATTGTTTTGATATACTTTGAGATTATAGAACACTGCTCCTCTTTTTTAAAGGTAAAATATTTATTTATGATCATATTCATAAGCACAGTATTGTTTGTTTTGAGGTTTAAAGAACACTGCTGTTCTTTTTACAATTTAAAATACAGTTATTTATGATCATATTTACAAGCACACTATTGTTTATTTGAATACACTTTGAGTTTATGGAACACCACTGTTCTTTGTTGAATAGAAAATAGTTATTTATGAACATTTTTATAAGCACAGTATTGTTTTTTTGAGGTTATAGAACATGCTGTTTTTTTTACAATGTAAAAAAGTTACAGTATTTATGATCATTCATACGCAGATTGTTTGTTTTGATATACTTTGAGGTTATAGAACACTGCTGCTCTTTTTACAATGTAAAATAGTGTTATTTATGATCATATTTATAAGCACATTGTTTGTTTTGATATACTTATAGGTTATAAACACTGCTGTTCTTTTACAATGAAAAATATTGTTATTTCTGATAATATTTAAAAGCACAGTGCTGTTGTTTTGAGGATATAGAACACAGTTGTTCTTTTTACAATGTAAAATAGGTATTTATGATCATTCACAAGCACATTTTTGTGTGTTTTGTTATACCTTCAGGTTATTGAACACTGCTGCTCTTTTTACAATGTAAATGTTGTTATATATGATCTTATTTTTATGCACAGTCTTGTTTGTTTTGAGGTTACCTAACAGTGGTGTTCTTTTTACAATGTAAAATAGTTATTTATGATCATATTTTTAAGAACAGTATTGTTTTGATATACTTTGAGGTTATAGAAAACTGCTGCTCTTTTTATAATGTTGTTATGTATGATCATATTCATAAGCACAGTATTGTTTGTTTTGATATACTTTAAGGTCATAAAACACTGCTGCTCTTTTTACAATGTATACTTACCTCCTGGCAGCTCATACTGATATTTAAACACACAGATCCTAAATACTTGACACTTTTCAAGGGTCAGTGTTGTTTACGTGGTGTATGGAGAGTTGTGTAAATGCGCATTTGGACTCCTGGAGTCCTGCCGAGCCGACCGATGAATAATAATGTTGAGTATGCTTCCTGCTGTGTGCACTTTATGTTCCTATGCACCGTCGTTCATCGGCGCGGCCCGGGGGTCAAAGTGGCGTGTAAATATTTAGCACCAGCGTGAAAGAGTGCGTTACCGCGACGTAACCTCGCCTGGCCTGAAAGACCTCAAAGAGCCGGCAGCGGAGAAAACACCCTTCACCTGACCTTATTCCCCCGTGCACGCATCCGTGCGCGCCCGCACAGTTCTGTTGAGCGTTGAGCGCAGGAATGTTCCGCCGTGATGGATGTGCAGCATCCGCACACGCTGTTCCTTTAAAGACGAGTGCCATACACCTTACAGTCGTACAACTTGGAATTTGGCACATGCTGACTGTAAGCATGCTAATATTAGCTTGCTAGCATGCAAACACGCTCCCTTTTTGAGCTAGTTTTGCAACCGTTTACCCCAGCATCATATAACTTGGTATTAGGGGTGTGGGGAAAAATCGATTCGAATACAAATCGATTCTCTTTTTTTTTTTTAAATTTGATTTTTTTTTTTTTTTTAATCAATGCAACGAAACAATACACAGCAATACCATAACAATGGAATCCAATTCCAAAACCAAACTTGAACCAGCAACACTCAGAACTGCAATAAACAGAGCAATTGAGAGGAGACACAAACACGACACAGAACAAACCAAAAGTAGTGAAACAAAAATGAATATTATCAACAACAGTATCAATAATAGTTATAATTTCAGCATAGCAGTGATTAAAAATCCCTCATTGACATTATCATTAGACATTTATAAAAAAAAATTAAAAAAAGAACAATAGTGTCACAGTGACTTACACTTGCATCGCATCTCATAAGCTTGACAACACACTGTGTCCAATGTTTTCACAAAGATATAATAAGTCGTATTTTTGGTTCGTTTAATAGTTAAAACAAATTTACATTATTGCAATCAGTTGATGAAACTTTGTCCTTTACAATTATAAAAGTGTTTTTTTTTTTTAAATCTACTGCTCTGCTAGCATGTCAGCAGACTGGGGTAGATCCTGCTGAAATCCTATGGATTGAATGAATACAGAATTGTTTTGAATCGGAAAAATATCGTTTTTGAATCGAGAATCGCGATCAATCGAAAAAATCGATATATAATCAAATCGCGACCCCAAGAATCGATATTGAATCGAATCGTGGGACACCCAAAGATTCGCAGCCCTACTTGGTATGCAACCCTAAAAATGGCATGCCAGTATTTTCCCCTATTTTTATACTTTTTTCTATACTTGCACAGCCATACGCCTTCGAGCCATTTAACTTGGTATGTGCAACATGCTAAAAGTTTATATGACTAAGTTGTATAGCTGCGTAATTCAGCTAATTTCACACTTCTTTCCCTATTTCCCCTGCCATACACTTTAGAGACGTATAACTTGGTATGTGACAAATGCTATATGTTAGCATGCTAACATTTCCCGCTATTTTTACACTTTTTTTTTCTGTATTACCGCAGGCAAACACCTTTTGATTGATTGATTGAGACTTTTATTAGTAGATTGCACAGTACAGTACATATTCCGTACAATTGACCACTAAATGGTCAATTGTACGGAACTTGTTTAAGTCGGGGCCCACGTAAATCAATTCATGGTGAAAGCTAGACTAGGATGGTGGAAGCAGGGATCAAACCTGGAACCCTCAAGTTGCTGGCACAGCTGCTCTACCAACCGAGCTATAACGCCTTTTCAGCCAAATAACTTGGTATGTGCAAAATGCAAACAGATAGCATGTGTCACATACCAATTTGTGTCTCTAAGGTGTATAGCTGCGGAATTAGAGAAAAAAGGGTAAAATTAGCTGAAAAGGTTAGCATGCTAAAGTTAGTATACTAACATATAGCATTTTTCACATACCTTGCTATGACTCTTAAGGCGTACGGCAGGGGAATTAGAGAAAAAAAGTGTGAAATTAGCTAAAAAGGTTAAAAATGCCATTGTTAGCATGCTAACCTATAGCATTTGTCACATACCAAGTAATGACTCTTAAGGTGTATGGCAGGAGAATTAGAGAAACAAGTGAAAAATGTGCTTAAAAGGTTAGCATACCATCGTTAGCATGCTAAAGTTAGCATGCTGTCATATACAATTTGTCACATATCAAGTTATGACTCTAAGGTGTATGGCAGGGGAATTAGAAAAAAAAGTGTGCAATTCGCAAAAAAAGTTAGCATGTTAACATGTAGCATTTGTCACATACCAAGTTATATAACTCTAACGTGTATGGCAGGGGAATTAGAGAAAAAAGTGTGATTTGCCAAAAAAAAAAAAAAAAAAATTAGCATGCTAACATATAGCAATTGTCAGATACCAAGTTATGACTCTTAGGTGTATGGCAGGGGAATCAGAGAAAAAAAGTTGGAAAGTAGCTAAAAAGGTTAGCATGTCATTGTTAGCATGCTATCATATAGCATTTGTCACATGCCAAATTATGACTCTTAAGTGTATGGCAGGGGAATTAGAGAAAAAATTGGAAAAGTAGCTGAAAAGGTTAGCATGTCATTGTTAGCATGCTAAAGTTAGCATGCTATCATATAGCATTCGTCACATACCAAGTTATAGGACTAAGGTGTATGGCGGGCTAATTAGAAACACAAGTGAAAAATTAGCTTAAAAGGTTAGCATGCCATTGTTAGCCTGCTAAAGATAGTATGCCAAAGTTAGCATGCTATAGAAAAAAATATGACATTAGCTGAACTTTTAAATTTAAAACAATTCAGTGTAAAAAAATTTAGACTAAAACAATTCCTTATAAAAAAAAAAATAGTTATGTGTCTGAAAATACATTCATCCATTATCTACCGCTTGTCCCTTTTGGGGTCAGTGTCTATTAATTCAGTGTTAAGAAATTTAGTGTCTACCATATTTGGATAATCCGCTGATGTCACAAACAGGAAAAATGTCAGTTCAGTAAGTCTGGGTTACTTATTGCCTCATTCCTGTAAGAATCCTGCGTGTGAGCGGGACTCTCCAGGACTAGCTGCCGTGTGCTCAAACACCCCAACGTTTCGGACTTCGGTAGTGCATTCTTCCCTCTGGCTTTAGTAAAAACCAAGCCCGGGCACACCTGTGAGGGTTGAGTCACGTGTGCAACGATGCCAAAACTTCCACCTGCGGTTTCTTCCCAAGAACTCGTTCACGTGCTCAGACCTTGGTCCGTGAGCCATGGTCTCTGGTGCAGCCGCATGTGTACGGCACATGTACCTTCAGTGTGTTTAGTGAAAACTAATCAGATCCAGGACCGCACGCATGCTTGGTCGGAATCCGAGGGGAGGGGGAACCGGGGCCCCTGGCCCTCAGGTGCTGGAGCCTGAGTCTCTGCCAAGAAAATCACCTTCCAGTCCAGCGCCTTCGCCCTTTTCTGCTCGCCCCGGCCCCAAATAAAAAAGCCCTCCTTCCTTGCCACCTTCTCATTTTTCATGGAGGTTGGAGCGTGAGGGCCTGTTCGTGACTGAGGGGCCCCTGGGGGGCCTCGCCGGGCTTTATTTTACCCCTGGGTGGGTGTGTTAGGAGGGGCAAAGAAGTGTGTGTGTGTGTGTGTGTGTGTGTGTGTGTGTGTGTGTGTGTGTGTGTGTGTGTGTGTGTGTGTGTGTGTGTGTGTGTGTGTGTGTGTTTTCTGGCATTGCTGACTTAATGGGGACATTGCTCTGTTTACACACCTTTAGGGGACCTCTGACGGTATGGGGACCAAAAAACAGGTCTCTTAAAGGGAAACCTTTGTAAATGATTTTGAGGATCATGTCATATTTAATTTGAACTTTTTTTTTTAATGGTCCTCTGTAGTCACGTACAAATTTGTGTGAATTATGCAAAATTATTTAAATTTGGTCCCCATTAACCATATGAACTCTTTTTCGCCAGGGTCCCCAGTTTGTATGATCAGCACATTACTTCATCAATCCAGAGATTTAAAGACGTGTATGAGCTAACTGGGCAGTGGCCATTTTTTTTTTTATGCCTCCATAACCTGTAGTGGTCCCCACAAGTCATGATCCAAAAATTGGTCCCCATTCCAAATGATAACAAGTGTGTGTGTGTGTGTGTGTGTGTGTCTGTCTGTCTGTCTGTCTGTCTGTCTGTCTGTCTGTCTGTCTGTCTGTCTGTCTGTCTGTCTGTCTGTCTGTCTCTGTTTGTCTGTCTGTCTGTCTGTCTGTCTGTCTGTGTGTGTGTTCTGGCAATGCTGACTTAATGGGGGGATGGCTCTGTTTACACGCTCACCTTTAGGGGACTTCTGACGGTATGAGGACCAAAAAACAGGTTCCCTAAAGGGAAACATTTTTAAATGATTTTGAGGATCATGTCATATTTAATTTGAACTTTTTTTTTTTAATGGTCCTCTGTAGTCACGTACAAATTTGTGTGAATTATGCAAAATTATTTAAATTTGGTCCCCATTAACCATATGAACTCTTTTTCGCCAGGGTCCCCAGTTTGTATGATCAGCACATTACTTCATCAATCCAGAGATTTAAAGACGTGTATGAGTTAACTGGGCAGTGGGCATTTTACCTCATTTTTTTTTTTTGTATGCCTCCACAACCTGTAGAAAGGGTGGTCCCCACAAGTCATGATCCAAAACTTGATCCGCATTCCAAATGATATCCTGTGTGTGTGTGTGTGTGTGTGTGTGTGTGTGTGTGTGTGTGTGTGTGTGTGTGTGTGTGTGTGTGTGTGTGTGTGTGTGTGTGTGTGTGTGTGTGTGCGTGCGTGCGTGCGTGCGTGCGTGCGTGCGTGCGTGCGTGCGTGCGTGCGTGCGTGCGTGCGCGTGCGTGCGCGTGCGTGTGTTTGTGTTTGTTCTGGCAATGCTGACTTAATGGGGGCATCGCTCTGTTTACCAGGTCACTTTTAGGGGATTTCTGACGGTATGAGGACCAAAAAACAGGTCCCCTAAAGGGAAACCTTTTTAAATGATTTTGAGGATCATGTCATATTTAATTTGAACTTTTTTTTTTTAATCGGTCCTCAGTAGTCACGTACAAATTTGTGTGAATCATGCAAAATTATTTATTAACCATATGAACTCTTTTTCGCCAGGGTCCCCAGTTTGTATGATCAGCACATTACTTCATCAATCCAGAGATTTAAAGACGTGTATGAGTTAACTGGGCAGTGGGCATTTTACCTCATTTTTTTATGCCTCCACACCCTGTAGTGGTCCCCACAAGTCATGATCCAAAAATTGCGTGCGTGTGTTTTTGCGGTCTCTTTACAGTACATTGTGTTGCTTATTACAGAGGTGTTTGAGATGTGGCGTTGAATGGAAACACTTCGGGGCATACAGAGAAGTGACGTGTGTGTGTTTTTACTTGGTGTTTTCATTTCTTAAATTACTTTTCTTCAGTGACCTTACAACTGGGGTGTGATGCATGGCCGGTTTTAGGAAGGTGTCTGGTTTGGATCTGCAAGCAAAGTGGACAATTAAAGATCACCGGCGCCGACCTTCAAGGTCAGGAAAAGGACAAAAGCCCAAAACCGGTGAAGTTGACATGTTGTGTAAATGGTAAATAAAAAACAGTATACAGTGATTTGCAAATCTTTTTCAACTTATATTCAATTGAATAGACTGCTAAGACAAGATAGTAAAGTTCGAAGTGGAAAACTTAGTTATTTTTTGCAAATATTAGCTCATTTGGAATTCGATGCCTTCAACATGTTTCAAAAAAGCGGCAAAAAAAGACTGACAAAGTTGTGGAATGCTCATGAAACAATTATTTGGAACATCCCACAGGTGAACAGGTTAATTGGGAACAGGTGGGTGCCATGATTGGCTATAAATGCACCGTCCATGAAATGCTCAGTCATTCACAAACAAGGACAGGGCGGGGGTCACCACTTTGTGAACAAATGCGTGAGCAAATTGTCTGCACAGTTCTAGAACACACATTTCTCAACGAGCTATTGCAAGGAATTAAGGGATTTCACCATCTACGGTCCGTAACATCATCAAAAAGTTCAGAGAATCTGGAGGAGTCCCTGCACGCAAGCGATTATATTACGGACTTTCAACCCCTCTGGCGGTACCGCATCAAAAAGTGACATCGGTGTGTAAAGGACATCACCACGTGGGCGTAGGAAGTAGAACAACCAAATAGTTGCTTCTTTGGGCGTAGGAGGTATAAAAACAAATAGTTGCTTCTTTGGGCGTAGGAGGTAGAAAAACAAATAGTTGCTTCTTCGGGCATTGGAGGTATAAACACCACTTGTTTGCCCTTTGGGTGTTGGAGGTAGAAACACCACTTGTTTGCCCTTTGGGTGTTGGAGGTAGAAACACCACTTGTTTGCCCTTTGGGTGTTGGAGGTAGAAACACCACTTGTTTGCCCTTTGGGTGTTGGAGGTAGAAACACCACTTGGTTGCCCTTTGAGCGTTGGAGGTAGAAACACTACTTTGTTGCCCTTTGGGCGTTGGAGGTAGAAAAACCGAACGGTTGCCCAGTAGGCGTTGGAGGCAGAAAAACCAAGTGGTTGTCCTTTGGGCGTTGGTGGTGGAAACACCACTTTGTTGCCCTTTGGATGTTGGTGGTGGAAACACCACTTTGTTGCCCTTTGGATGTTGGTGGTGGAAACACCACTTTGTTGCCCTTTGGGCGTTGGTGGTAGAAACACCACGTTGTTGCCCTTTGGGCATTGGAGGCAGAAACACCACTTGGTTGCCCTTTGGGGGTTGAGGTAGGTTAGTAGTTCTCAACCTTTTTTCAGTGATGTACTCCCATGTGAACATTTTTTCAATTCAGGTACCCCTAATCAGAGCAAAGCATTTTTGGTTGTAAAAAAGAGATAAAGAAGTAAAATACAGCACCATGTCATCAGTGTCTGAGTTCTTAAATTGTATTACAGTGCAAAATATTGCTCATTTGTAGTGGTCTTACTTGAACTATTTGGAAAAAAAAGATATAAAAATAATTAAAAACTTGTTGAAAAATAAATAAGTGATTCAATTATAATTAAGATGTTTACACATAGAAGTAATCATCAACTTAAAGTGCCCTCTTGGGGGATTGTAATAGAGATCCATCTGGATTCATGAACTTAATTCTGAACATTTCTACACAAAAAAATAAATATTTAACATCAATATTTATGGAACATGTCCACAAATAATCTAGATGTCAACACTGAATATTGCATTGTTGTATTTTTATTCAATTAATATTTTTACAAAATATTTTTGAATTGTTGCTATTTTTAGAATGATTTTTAAAAATCCCACGTACCCCTTGGCATACCTTCAAGTACCCCCCGAGGTACACGCACCCCCATTTGAGAACCGTTGCTTTAGGTGTTGGAGGTATAAAAAACAAATGGTTGCCTTTTGGGTGTTGAAGGCAGAAACACCAATTGGTTGCCCTTTGAGGCGGTGGAGGTAGAAAAACCAAACGGTTGCCCTTTGGGCGGTGGAGGTAAGAAAACCAAACAGTTGCCCTTTGGGCGGCGGAGGTAGAAAAAACAAACAGTTGCCCTTTGGGCGGCGGAGGTAGAAAAACCAAACGGTTGCCCTTGGGGTGTTGTCGATAGAAAAACTAAATGGTTGCCCTTTGGGCATTGGATGTAGAAAAATCAAAGTAAGTTAAAGTTAATGTGCCAGTGTTTGTCATAGTTGCCATTGTAGGTAGAAACAACCAAATGGTTTACCTATGGGCATTGGAGTTAGAAAAAAACAAACTGCTACCCTTAGAGCGTTGGAGGTATTGAAGCCAAATGGTTTCCCTATGGGCGTCGTAGGTACAAAAACCAAATGGTTGCCCTTTGGGTGTTGTGGTTCTGAAGGACATGCTACCATGCTATGCTGACAAAACACCGGTGACTTCCCCCTGAAGGCGGACTGAAAGGAGCTAAACGAGGCAAACAGCTGAGCAAAGTGGGGAAAAGCGCTTTGGCGCAGGCCTGGATGGATCCTGCAGCCGTGACGAACCTCTGCAGGACTCGCCAGGTCACCTTCAAGGAAGAATCGAGGCCGGATTAGTTTCCGCGACGCAATCGCATTCTTGGCAGCGCCTCGGAAGCGTCCTTGACGGCGAGAGAGCGGAAAGTGGAAGCGCCAGCTCGTGTCCCCGCTTTTCCACGTCCGCGATCCACACCGCGCCGCTCCGGAGATCTTTCCTGGGCCGGCTTTTTAGGAAAGTGAAGAAGCGTCATTAGCCTTTCGCTCCCTGGGACGTCGTCCAGCTGTGAGAAAAAAGGCAAAGCGTCGCTTCAGCGGTTTTTATTCTCTCGCTGCTGTCATTTCTGAAAGTGACTCACGGGGAAAGGAAGAACCCGGGTGGAAGTAAAAAAATAAATAAAAAAGTCAAGGTTCACGCCCGGGAGAATGTTCTTTGACTGAAGCACACGCACGTTATACGTGCTGGCACAGTCACTGGGTGAAAGGTCACATACTTCAGGTATGGCGACCCCTACAGGAAGTTGTCAGGTGCACCATCTAGGAAGATTTTCTATAAGATTTAGGAGCATGTGAGAGGGGATTTTGTAAGGTCAGAGGTCACCGTGTTAGGCCACACCTCTTCAATCACTGCCATTTTGTGTCAAAAGCCTCGCAAAATGAAATCAGAATCTAATCATGGTCACTTAGAACGACATGACCTCCATTCACAAGCTTTTCGATTTTACAAACTTTTCGGTGGAGTGAACCGTGTCTCTTGTGTACGAACGCTTCATTCAGTCGTTTTGTGTTAGCCTGCAGGCAAAAAGCGGGGGCGCAGTATTTTGGGTAAGGCGGAGCTCTGCCCATCACTTTGCCGCACACTTTTACAGATTGTAAGCAGCTAAATTTTTCCTACGCTTTGAACTCTGCGCTTCTTAACAAAGTGAATTATGTCTTCTTATTCATATACTTTTCAAATGTTCTTGTAGTAAGCATATTATGTTTGTTTACTAGATGACATTTTTACCTGATAACCCGGAAATATTACTCCATTAAATGCTTTGATAAGTTTTGACATCCCACTGGGTTGTGAGTTTTTCCTTTTCCTAATGTGGGATCTGAACCGAGGATGCCGTTGTGGCTTGTGCAGCCCTTTGAGACACTTGTGGTTTAGGGCTATATAAGTAAACATTGATTGGCATTCTAGGGACGGCGTGGCGCAGTGGAAGAGTGGCCGTGCGCAACCCGAGGGTCCCTGGTTCAAATCCCACCTAGTACCAACCTCGTCACGTCAAGACACTTCACCCTTGCTCCTGATGGGTGCTGGTTGGCGCCTTGCATGGCAGCTCCCTCCATCAGTGTGTGAATGTGTGTGTGAATGGGTAAATGTGGAAGTAGTGTCAAAGCGCTTTGAGTACCTTGAAGGTAGAAAAGCGCTATACAAGCACAACCCATTTATCATTATTGATTGATTAAATGTATAAAAGTGTTAGAACCCTGTGGCTTAAACAACAGCGCTACTATTTTAGTTTTCATGAAAGTCTAATAGAGACATTTAAAAAGTGTCTTATTGTTTGTGCTTGAATTCGCCCACTGCAGCTGCAGTGGGTCGATTGTCCACAGTATTTAATTCTGTTTAGTGCTTTGAACCGAAAGTACAAGTGCAGTTCCGTCTTCTAGCGCAGTGTTTTTCAACCTTTTTTGAGCCAAGGCACATTTTTTGCGTTGAAAAAATCCAGAGGCACACCACCAGCAGAAATCATTAAAAACAAATCTCAGTTGACAGTAAAACGTCGTTTTTTTGGATATGACATTAAACCATAACCAAGCAATATAGGTCTTGTCTCAAAGTAGGTGTACTGTCACCACCTGTCACATCACGCCCTGACTTATTTTGAGTTTTCCTGTGTGTAGTGTTTTAGTTCTTGTCTTGGCTCCTATTTTGCTGGCTTTTTCTCTTTTTTTGGTATTTTCCTGGAGCAGTTTCATGTCTTCCTTTGAGCGATATTTCCCGCATTTACTTAGTTTTAGCAATCAAGAAAATTTTGGTCGTATTTATCCTTCTTTGTGGGGACATTGTCGATTGTCATGTCATGTTAGGATGTACATTGTGGACACCGCCTTTGCTCCACAGTAAGTCTTTGCTGTCGTCCAGCATTCAATTTTTGTTTACTTCGTAGGCAGTTCAGTTTTAGTTTTTTTCTGCATAGCCTTCCCTAAAGTTCAATGCCTTTTCTTAAGGGGGCCTTCGTATTTTGTTTATTTTTGGTTTAAGCATTAAACACCTTTTTACCTGCACCCTGCCTACCGCTGTTCCTGACATCTACAAAGCAATTAGCTACCGGCTGCCACCTACTGATATGAGAGTATTACACGGTCACTTCCGAGCTCTCGACAGCACAACACTCAACAACAACACATCATTTGCAGACTATAATTACTGGCTCGCAAAAAATATTTTTCACCCAAATAGGTGAAAATACATAATCTCGCACGGTACACCAGACTGTATCTCACGGCACACTAGTGTGCCACGGCACAGTGGTTAAAAAACACTGTTCTAGCGGTCCATAGTGTTTCTACCCATATGGATTTTTCATTAATCACTCCAAACAACTTTTGTAAGTTTTACAATATAACTAAAATAAGTATTTCTTACTAAAGTGTCCCATGTGTGTTTTCATGCAAATTGTATGTGCTATCGTAATGAAATGATGCTGCACACTCCTCCCCTCACCTCCCAGGGGGCGATCAAGGGTGATGGGTCAGATGCAGAGAATAATGTCGCCACACCTAATGTGTGTGTGATAATCATTGGTACTTTCACTTTAATGAAACTAGTGTCGTTAGCATTAGCTATATGTTAACACGTTTTGTATCTTCTCTGCAACCACATAATTTCCCCACGGTGCTATAAATACTCTCATATATCCCATCGTAAAACACTGTACTTTAATCAAGTGACGTTTTGGCGCACCACTAGATGGAGCCTGCGTACCACTAGTGGTACACATGTCGCAGTTTGAGAATCACCGATGCAAAATAACTAAAACAATTCTTACTTACTAAGCCCTCCCACGTGTGATGTCTGTAGAAATGTTTTCATTCATGTTTGTACGTGCTTTCGTAATGTAATGAAGCTAGTAACGCTTGCATCAGCTATATGCTAACACGCTTATGAGTGTGTCTGAGTATTATTATTTTACAAATACATTTTTTTTTGTATTGTGTCAGTTTCAATAATTCCTCAGTAAATCCACCAAAACGTCACCGGGTAGTTATTGAGTCTGTTAGGCTGATTGGAGAGCCAGTTTGCGCAGCCAGTGGGTCCATGCCGATGACTTCTGTTTTGTTTTGATCAGCCGTTTTACTGCCGTGTTACAGACACCGTTTGGAATCAATTAAGGTATGTAAATAAATATTTACACATTTTTTCTGTTTAAATAACTAATTTCACAACGTAACTATCTGCTGCATATAGTCCGGTGCGGCTAACATATGAAAAATACGTTTTTCTTTAAAAATGTAGTGGGTGCGGCTCAAATATACCGGTGTGCTCCATAGTCTGGAAAATAAGGTTATCACTTCTCAGGGTGTGCCTTTTCCCTGTTTTTTCGTCTTTTGACAAGTTTGGTCCATTTCGCTAACTCGATGAGTCCCAAAGATTTAACAGACCACTGTTTTTGATTGATTAATTGATTGATTGAAACTGTTATTAGTAGATTGCACTGTACAGTACATATTCCGTACAATTGACCACTAAATGGTAACACCCCAATAAGTTTTTCAACAGGGACGGCGTGGCGCAGTGGGGAGAGTGGCCGTGCGCAACCCGAGCGTCCCTGGTTCAATTCCCACCTAGTACCAACCTCGTCACGTCCGTTGTGTCCTGAGCAAGACACTTCACCCTTGCTCCTGATGGGTGCTGGTTGGCGCCTTGCATGGCAGCTCCCTCCATCAGTGTGTGAATGTGTGTGTGAATGGGTAAATGTGGAAGTAGTGTCAAAGCGCTTTGAGTACCTTGAAGGTAGAAAAGCGCTATACAAGTACAACCCATTTATTATTTAACTTGTTTAAGTTGGGGTCCACGTTAATCAATTCATGTGGAAAGAAGGGAATCGTCATGCAGTTAAAAAAATTTATTAAATTCTCCCGCATTTTTCCCGATTTCCACCCGGACAACAATATTGGGGGCTATGCAAAACGAAACTAAAACTGAACTGATTGCAAAAGTAAACAAAAACAATGCTGGACGACAGCAAAGACTTACAGGCATACTTGCCAACCCTCCCGATTTTCCCGGGAGACTCACAAATTTCAGTCCCCCTCCCAAAAATCTCCCGGGGCAACCATTCTCCTGAATTTTTCGCGATTTCCATCTGGACAACAATATTGGGGGATTTGCAAAACGAAACTAAAAGTGAACTGGTTGCAAAAGTAAACAAAAACTGAATGCTGGTCGACAGCAAAGACTTACAGCCATACTTGCCAACCCTCCCGATTTTCCCGGGAGACTCAGGAATTTCAGTCCCCCTCCCAAAAATCTCCCGGGGCAACCATTCTCCCGAATTTTTCCCGATTTCCACCCGGATGACAATATTGGGGGATTTGCAAAACAAAACTAAAACTGAACTGGTTGCAAAAGTTAAAAAAAAAAAAAAAGAATGCTGGACGACAGCAAAGACTTACAGGCATACTTGCCAACCCTCCCGATTTTCCCTGGAGACTCCGGAATTTCAGTCCCCCTCCCAATAATCTCCCGGAGAGCACTGCCATGGTGTCTGTGGCCGGCGTGTGAATTCGAAGCAGCCGTGTCCGCTTGTCATCGGGATCTTGGCGAAGACGCGTCCATCGTAGTAGCAGGGAAGACCCCTGTCCAAAGAGTGTCTCCTTCCTGCTGAGAAGAGAAAAGATGCCAAAGTCTTTTAATGAAGTTAGAAGTATTTCAAAAGCATAAAAAAAAATGTTTAGATAAGTTTTTACCATAATGAGATCCATATAAACATGAAATATAAGCCATATAGTCTGGTTTACACTTCTTTACAGTAGCCTTGGCAGTCACCCGGCCACTACAACGCAACCACGACCTGGAAATACTTCATCGCATCCTGGGTCACTCCTCTAACTTACTGAAACCACAGCACAAAGTTTTCATCCGATAGGAACCGTTTGAGAATCAAAATGTTCGCCTCGACCGGGAATCGTGTGCTCACCAAAACAAAAATTGTTCGGAAATATTCCAGGTTACCCAGAATTCCCGGTTTTCCGGGACGTTTTTCCCTATTGAAAATGTATGGGCCATTTTTTCGAACTCGCACAAAAAGGACCGTTCCACTCTCAACACCTTCCACTCACTTGGACAATCAAACTACCATTTTCTAAGTTCCCCAAAAATTCCAGGAATTACCAGAATTCCGGAAGTTCCAAAGCCCCATTTTCACCTCTTCCTGGAAAGCTTTCACAGTCCTAATTTTTCAACCAAATCCAATCATTCCACCTTCCAAACATCCCTCTTAAATGGGACAACAAAAGTTACTACATTTTTTTTTTTCTCGCACAAATTCCCGGTTTTCCTAAAATTCCAGGATTCCCGAAATTCAAACTGTTACTACGTCAAAATGTTTCAACCAATTCGAATATTTCCAACCTCAACCCACAGTTTCCAAAAACTATTTGAAGTGTGGACCCGTCAAACCACAGAACACTTTCTCACTTTGCATCAGTCCATCTTAGATGACCTCGGGGCCCAGCAAAGCCGGCGGCGTTTCTGGGTGTTGTTGATAAATGGCTTTTGCTTTGTATAGTAGAGTTTTAACTTGCACTTACAGATATAGCGACAAACTGTAGTTACTGACAGTGGTTTTCTGAAGTGTTCCTGAGCCCATGTGGTGATATCCTTTACACACTGATGTTGCTTTTTGATACAGTAGTGCCTGAGGGATCGAAGGTCCGTAAAATCTTTGCTTACATGCAGTGATTTCGCCAGATTCTCTGAACCTTTTGATGATAATATGGACCTTAGATGGTGAAATCCCTAAATTCCTTGCAATAGCTGGTTGACAAATGTTCTTAAACTGTTGGACAATTTGCTCACTCATTTGTTCACAAAGTGGTGACTCCTCGCCCCATCTTTGTTTGTGAATGACCGAGCATTTCATGGAAGCTGCTTTTTTACCCAACCGTGGCACCCACCTGTTCCCAATTAGCCTGTTCACCAGTGGGATGTTCCAAATAAGTGTTCTCAGTCTTTTTTGCTACTTGTGCCGGCTTTTTTTGAAACATGTTGCAGGCATCAAATTTAAACTGAGCTAATATTTGCAAATAATAACAAAGTTCTCCGGTTTGAATGTGAAGTATCTTGTCTTTGCAGTCTATTCAACTGGATATAGGTTGAAAAGGATTTGTGATTCATTGTATTCTGTTGTTTTTTTTTACCATTTACACAACGTGCCAACTTCACTGGTTTTGGGGTTTGTATGTGTATATATATATATATATATATATATATATATATATATTTATATATATATATATATATATATATTTATATATATATATATATATATACGGTTCCCTCAATCATCAGGAGATGAATCTCCTGATGATTGAGGGAACCCCTCATGAAACAGTTCTGTAGAGATGAAGTAGTCTTGTGATTTTTTTCCCACACATACATATTGCGCTCTACCATGGTATCGAGCACTATTCTCTGGATAATCCAATCAAGACATGTGTATATATATATATATATATATATATATATATATTATATATATATATATATATATATATATATATATATATATATATATATATATATCTATCATATTTTCCGGGGCGCTAATTAATTTAAAACCTCTACTCACTCCTGCACTTACCAAAGGCATGCGATAAAAGTAAGCATGCGCTGATTATTTTAAAACCTCTTCTCACTCCGGCACTTACCAAAGGTATGCAGTAAAAATTTGAGTGTGATGTAAGCTTGGACCTGAAATCCTACTGAATAGCTCTTAATCTTCTTCCCTTTATGCGATTTCAAATTACCGGTATTGAAATCAGCCTCCTCCATTTTGAAAATGATGACAGGGGAAGTGTCACTCGTGACGAGTTGGACCCGGCAGTAATTCAAGACAGGTGCATACTATATGCCCTGCGGCAATTCAAGGAAATACGGTATATATATATATATATATATATATATATATATATATATATATATATATATATATATATATATATATATATATATATATATATATATATACCGCATACAATTGTTCAAATACACAATTGTGCCATACACTTTTTTTTTTCTTTTCCTTTTTCCCTCCCCTTCCTCATTCCGTTGCAGAATAAAAGCGCCCGGGTGCTGCTGAGATTGCAAAGAGTGACCCTCTTGCCTGTTTGAAAGCGACTGCCGAATAAAACAAACGCACTCTAACATGAAAATTGCATTAGTTCGTCCGCCGGGGGGTTACTACAGCGTATACTAGCTGAGGGGGGGGTGTTGGTTTGTCTGTGGGTCAGTTTGTTAGCAACATTGCTCAAAATGTTCATGATGATATCAGAAATGGGATAAGGAACATGTGACGACGTGCATTCTCTACTATCGTGCCCGGGTTGAGGTCTGCGCTCTTCGACGGCTTCCCTCGTCTCTATTGCGAAAGGTTGTCTACAGTGCAGCGCGGTGGCGTGGAAGGAAGCACGTGATCCAACCTTCCCAAGCATGTCTGAGACCAATCGGGTCATGGAGCGAGCGGTCTAGCGTGATTTAAAAAGTACGCTTTGGCGAACGAAATTGCATTTGCGGCGCAGATGACGGCGTTGTGTTGGCCTCACTGCGATGTGTGCTTCTCGTCACGCGTCGCCTCGCGCCTCACGTGACCCAAACACACAAACACGGCTTTCGGCAGGGAATATTTCCATTCTCCGTTCTGGAAACTTATTTTTTTTCTTTTTTTTTTTTCTTTGGTCAGACTGAAGGGGTTTTTTGTTTTGGTCTCTTTATAGTTTGCCCGTCACACGATGCAGTCTGAATATTGTCGTCACGTTGCCAGCAGATGTGGCCCACACATTTTACACCAACGCATATAAATCGATTCCATGTTAAAATGTGTGCATTAAAATCCACTTCCTGTCTGCTACATCCTGCTCACACACTGTAAACTGTTGTTCTAATCCAGTGGCTCTCCAAGTACCACCATAACAACCGTAGTCAGCTTATATATTTATTAAAAACAAGGCGGATGTTTTATTTAACAAGTATAAACAATCTTTTTGGCAAGTGTAACATTACACACAGTTTGAACAGTCACACTGTTTGTGTATAGGAAACAAACACTGTACTTTAATCAAGTGATTCTTTGGCGTACCACTAGATCAAGGGTCGGCAACCCGGAATGTTGAAAGAGCCATATTAGTGAGTTGGTAGTACTATAATGAATATCATATTATATTAGCCTACTATCAAAATGACTTTGAAAGTCTTATATAAGTGTTATAATGAAGACAACACATGATGTAATTGTCTATATTAGCCTACTATCAAAATGACTTTAAAAGTCTTATGTAAGTGTTATAATGAAGAGAACACATGATGTAAGTGTCTATATTAGCTGTATTAGCCTACTATGAAAATGACTTTAAAAGTCTGATATAAGTGTTATAGTAAGGACTACACAATATTTAAGTGTCTATATTAGCCTACTATCAAAATGACTTTAAAAGTCTTATAATGAAGACAACACATGGCGCAGGTGTTTATATTAGCTATATTAGTCTACTATCAAAATGACTTAAAAAGTCTTATATAAGTGTTATAATGAAGACAACACATGATGTAAGTGTCTATATTAGCTATATTAGTCTACTATCAAAATTACTTAAAAAGTCTTATATAAGTGTTATAATGAAGACAACACATGATGAAAGTGGCAATATTAGCCTACTATCAAAATGATTTTAAAAGTCTTATATACAGTAAGTGTTATAATGAAGGCAACACATGATGTAAGTGTCCATATTAGCTGTATTAGCCTACTATGAAAATGACTTTAAAAGTCTTATATAAGTGTGATAGTAAGGACTACACAATATGTAAGTGTCTATATTAGCCTACTATCAAAATTACTTCAAAAGTCTTATGTATGTGTTGTATCGAAGGCAACACATGATGTAGGCGTCTTTATTAGCCTACTATCAGAATGACTTTAAAAGTCTTATAAAAGTGTTATAATTAAGGCAACACATGATGTAAGTGTCTATATTAGCTATATTAGCCTACTATCAAAATTACTTTAAAAGTCTTATGTGTTGTATCGAAGTCAACACATGATGTGTCGATATTAGCCTACTATCAAAATGACTTTAAAAGTCTTATACAAGTGTTATAATAAAGGCAACACATGATATAAGTGTCTATATTAGCGTACTATCAAAATTACTTTAAACGTCTTATATAAGTGTTATAATGAAGGCAACACATGATGTAAGTTTTTGATTGATTGATTGATTGATTGAAACTTTTATTAGTAGATTGTACAGTACATATTCCGTACAATTGACCACTAAATGGCAACACCCAAATAAGTTTTTCAACTTGTTTAAGTCGGGGTCCACCGTAATCAATTCATGGTAAATTATATTAGGTATATTAGCCTACTATCACAATGACTTTAAAAGTCTTATGTGAGTGTTGTATTGAAGGCAACACATGATGTATCAATCAATCATGTAATGTAATCATGTAATCAATGTAAGTGTCTCTATTAGCCTACTATCAAAATGACTTAAAAAGTCTTATGTAAGTGTTATAATGAAGGCAACACATGTGTCTATATTAGCCTACTATCAAAATGACTTTAAAAGTCCTATATAAGTGTTATGATGAAGGCAACACATGATATGTCTATATTAGCTATATTAGCCTACTATCAAAATTATTTTAAAAGTCTTATGTAAGTGTTGTATTGAAGGCAACACTTGATGTCAGTGTCTATATTAGCCTACTATCAAAATGAGTTTAAAAGTCTAATATAATAGTGTTATAATGAAGACAACGCATTATGTGTCTATATTGGCTGTATTACCCTACTATCAAAATGACTGTGTGTCGCAGGCTGGCGCATATCTTCGTTGACGGAAATGTTAAAGTGTAATCTTTATTCTGTACATTTTTGCAACAATGGAAAACATTAGTAAAACTTCTCAGATGAAAAAATTACTAGCTTGGAAAGGACAAAAGTATAGATTTGTGTGTCTAAGTTAAAGGAAGCGGCAGTGTCTTTTTCTAATGGATTTATTACAATCTTTGCAAGCTGGGTAACGTTTGCTGTTGTCTGGAACAACATGGAAATGTTTGCTGTAGTCTGGAACAACATTGAAACATTTGCTGTAGTCTGGAACAAATGATCAGAAATGCAGCCCATATTTATTACATACAGATTATGTGTTGTGAGACATGCAGATATAAATTAAATACATCGAATGAGCTCAAATATACAGTACCTACAAACGAGGCATAATGTTGCAATATGTACATACATCCTTTTTTCTACCGTTTTTCCCTTTTGGGGTAGCAGGGGGAGCTAGAGCCTATCTTAGCATGTCTGCATCGATTAACTTGCAGTCATGCACTGACCAAATATGCCTGATCGGCACTCCACACAAGTCAATAACATCAACAAAGCTCACCTTTGTGCATTCACGCACAGCATAAAACGTTTGTTGGACAAAATGAGACAAAGAAGCACTGGCATAAAACACATCTTTCTGTGGCAGCGGCGGAGAAAGTTGTACATGTAAACAAACTGCGGTGAGCTCAAGGACTGCCCCAATTGATTTGTTTGCCTCCTTTCAAGGGTTTTGTTTGCTTCGTCTCAAAAGTTCAAGCTTTTCTCAATTCACTACTTTTTAATGTCTCGAGGAGAAAAACCTGACCTCGTAAGTTGGATGGTAATGATTACCAGTTTTAAAGATACATCTCAGGAAAATTCCAAACACTTCGGATTCCCGTTCAAAATGTTGATCTTCAAAAAAAACACGACTGTTTATCATAATTCGATAAACTCCCAGCACGGCGTTTAGGGATGGCTACCAAATTTGGTACCTTTTACAGGTAGCGACTTAATTCCTACTACGAAGTACCATACTCCGATACCTTTGTACCGGTTGCAGACTTGGCACTTGTTTGCGATGTTGACATTTTCCATGCCAACAAAGCCAATGCGCCTGATTGAAAGTGCTCAAAAGTAAGGCTCCACTTTTCAAAATGCGTTAGCTTGATGCTAATTTACATTGGAGAAGCCATAAACATGCTACTGGTTAACATTAGCGACTTCAATGCCTCTCAATTTTGTATTGAAAACTACAACTAAAATGCATGGTACAATCAAAACAGCTGGTGTGTAATAAGTACAATACTTGCAGTATTAACATTTTGTAGTCAATGGCAAAGACGACTTCCTGACTACGGCATCACACCTCGGACAAACTGAAATGAACGCGAATGATACTCTAAAGTGTAAGAAAACAAAATATAACAACTGGAGAGCACAATTATTATTATCAGCTCAGTGTTAGATTAGCGCAGAAACTCACACAAAAGTACCAAAAATTGGTACTGTATAGTACCAGTATCAATTTTTAGGATACTAGGAATTGGGTACCAGTTTGGTTCAAATGGCAAAGGTTCCCAACCCTAACAGTAATGCTGCTCATTTTGTGGAAAAGCAGATAGCGCCGCTAATTGCTAGCTAGCCGCTAGCACCCCTTAGATCTAGCTTGTAACTACAGTGCTAAATGCTAACATGAGTACCACACACAGTAACCTCAGTAACATCATGACCAAGTCTAACTCCCGGTTTAATTCCGATTTGATTCGGCTCAGAATCGATTACATTTTTTCGAATATTTGTAAAAAAAAAAAAAATAATAATAACATTTAGTTTTTTAATATGGCAAACTCAAAATATGCAATATTTTGCCCAAAAAACATCAACAGATTGAAACACAACACGTAACTTTAACTCTTATTAATTCAACCCCAATCACTACAATATGACATATAATTGGTAGAACATTGAATATTGAGTAAATATTGAGTGTACTTCCCTGACAACCTCCTTAACGTTTGCAATCAATCAGAGATATCAAGCAGCTAAAATGTGCCAAACATGTCAAAATGTGGCAAGAGAGTTTTTTGTAAATACCCATCATGCTTTGCAATGGGTTTACTGTGTATGGGTGTCATTTTGAATTGTGTGTGGTGCTTGGACATGTTTTAATATAATGTTATTTTTATTATAATTTTTATAAATGTTTTATTTTATTTTATTTACTTTTATTTTTTTTATTAATCAATCCAACAAAATAACACACAATAATACCATGATAATACAATTCCAATTCCAAAACCAAACCCGGGACAGCAACATTCAGAATAGCAATCAACAAAGCAATTGAGAGGACACACAAACATGACACAAAACAATCCAAAAGTAGTCAAACAAAAATGAAAATTATAAACAACAATATCAATATTAATAATAATTCCGACACAGCAGTGATTATTAATCCCTCATTGACATTAGCATCACAGCCATTTATCAAAAAAACAATAAAAAAATGAACAATAGTGTCACAGTGGCTTACACTTACATCGCATCTCATAAGCTTGAAAAACACATTGTGTCCAATATTTTCCACAAAGATAAAATAAGTCATATTTTAGGTTCCATTATTAGTTAAAACTAATTTAAATAATGGATCCCATATTCCAATATATGACTAATTATCTAAACGAAATGCAGTTTTTTCCACTGATATCATTTACTGACATCATTGGGCGTCTAGTGAGGGGCATTTTGTACTCCCTTGCGGAAATCTTTTATTTATAGATCTGTATCGCTCTGGAATAACCTTTCTCAAATTCTCACCGGCATTGAAAGTAAACAGGTTTTTGAAAGGAAATTAATATTTTCTCTCAGTCTGTAAATTAGTTTGCTTGTTGATGATTCTTGTTTGGTTTTGTAATGTGTAGATATATTTATATGGTAGGGGTGTAACGGTACGTGTATTTGTATTGAACCGTTTCGGTACGGGGGTTTCGGTTCGGTTCGGAGGTGTACCGAACGAGTTTCCAACATGGACATATTAGGTAGCGCACCGCATGTTGTGTAAACAATGCACACCGAGGCACAACACATGGCATGCCAGCAGCAACTGGGCTAGGACAACATGTAAAAGCCAGAGCTGGAAGACCCTCTTGCCTCATTAACATTTCCCCTTTGGGAACACTTTGGCTGCGTGGTGCGATACAGCAATGGAGAACGGAGGTTTGCCGACATTGTTGAGCAGCAGTAGGGTATGCTTCTACCAACACGTCAAACATGCTAACTCCTTTGAAGCGTCACCACCGCATTCAAGCAGGCTCTCCTCGGCGAGTCAGGCAGGGCTGAAGCAATAAAAAAAAAAATTATAGCAACAGATTTAAGACCATCCATCCATCCATTTTCTACCGCTTGTGTCGTCCGGGGTCGCAGGGGGTTGCTGTATTGCATAAAAACTAGATTTTGACCCACTTCCATGGTGGAAGAACAATGAGCCATATATCGTCTTACTGCAACGTTAGCTAGGCTGGGGGTGAGTTGACTTGAAACTTTAATGTTGCACTTTTTATATATAGAAGAAAAGTTTCGTCATTTTATTTAATCTGAGCAACAACTTGAGGCAGTTTAATGTTGATGAACATGGACCCCGACTTAAACAAGTTGAAAACTTATTGGGGTGTTAGCATTTAGTGGTCAATTGTATGGAATATGTACTGTACTGTGCAATCTACTAATAAAAGTCTCAATCAATCAATCAAAAAAAGCACTTTATATGTAGAAAGGTTTTTTTAAAGGGGAACATTATCACCAGACCTATGTAAGCTCCAATATATACCTTGATGGTGCAGAAAAAAGACCATATATTTTCTTAACCGATTTCCGAACTCTAAATGGGTGAATTTTGGCGAATTAAACGCCTTTCTGTTTATCGCTCTTTTTGCGATGACGTCAGAACGGGACGTCTCCGAGGTAATACACCCGCCATTTTCATTTTCAACACATTGCAAACACCGGGTCTCAGCTCTGTTATTTTCCATTTTTTCGACTATTTTTTGGAACCTTGGAGACATCATGCCTCGCCGGTGTGTTGTCGGAAGGTGTAACAACACTAACAGAGAGGGATTCAAGTTGCATCACTGGCCCGAAAATGCGAAAGTGTCTGCCGCCAGACCCCCATTGAATGTGCCAGAGTGTCTCCACATTTTACCGGCGATGACAGACATGGCACAGAGATGTATGGATAACCTGCAGATGCATTTGCAACGATAAAGTCAACGAAATCACAAAGGTGAGTTTTGTTGATGTTGACTTATGTGCTAATCAGACATATTTGGTTGCGGCGTGACTGCCAGCTAATCGATGCTAACATGCTACGCTAATCGACGCTATCATGCTATTTACTGGCGGTGCTAAAGCAGACATGGCACAGAGATGTATGGATAACCTGCAGATGCATTTGCAACGATAAAGTCAATCACAAAGGTGAGTTTTGTTGATGTTGACTGCCAGCTAATCGATGCTAACATGCTATTCACCGGCAGTGCTGAAGCAGACATGGCACAGAGATGTATGGATAACCTGCAGATGCATTTGCAACTATATTATGTTTCCTTCCACCCACATTTAATGCGAAAAAAAAACACTTTCCAATCGAAGAAGTTAAGTTGCTCCATTATCACAAGATGCGAAAGTCCTGATCGTTTGTTCCGCACATTTTCCCGGCGATGCTAACGCAGCTATTCGGCCATGCTATGGCTATGAATAGCGTCAATAGCTATTCGCTCAACAGCTTCAGTTTCTTCTTCAATACTTTCATACTCCAACCATCCGTTTCAATACATGCGTAATCTGTTGAATCGCTTAAGCCGCTGAAATCCGAGTCTGAATCCGAGCTAATGTCGCTATATCTTGCTGTGCTATTCGCCATTGTTTGTTTACATTGGCAGCACTGTATGACGTCACAGGGAAATGAACAGTGGCTTCGAGAGAGCGAAAATAAGGCACTTTAAAGCTTTTTTTAGGGATATTCCGGGACCGATAAAATTTTGAAAAAAACTTCAAAAAATACAACAAGCCACTGGGAACTGATTTTTATTTTTTTCAACCCTTTTAAATTTGTGATAATGTTCCCCTTTAAGAAACCATTCTGAGCCTTATCTTATTTTTGTTTTTATTTTATATATGTTGGCGACTTGTCCAGGGTGTACCCCGCCTTCCGCCCGATTGTAGCTGAGATAGGCGCCAGCGCCCCCCGTGACCCCAAAAGGGAATAAGCGGTAGAAAATGGATGGATGGACCACATTAACCCTGGCAATGGACCCTGTGTGTATATGTATGTTATGCTATTGTTCACAAATTTGGTAAATAAATAACCAAAAAATTTAGATTTTGTAGTTTTCTTACTGTACCGAAAATGAACCGAACCGTGACCTCTAAACCGAGGTACGTACCGAACCGAAATTTTTGTGTACCTACCGTAACACCCCTATTATATGGTCATTTTTATTCTGTGACTGTCAATTGTTTGCTTGTTTTCTTATTAAGGATTTTAATTTTTTTCTGTATTGTGTAGTCGTAAATTTATTTATTTTTTACTTGTAATTGTGTTGAGTTTGTGGACCCCAGAAAGACTAGTGAGTTGTTGTGGCAACCAGCTAATGGGGCTCCTTAATAAAAATTTAAAAATGTAATCATTTATATAGCTTGTGTATACCAGTCAGTATGAGTTGGACTATCAACATCTATCCATTCTTTATTTTTATAAATTATGCGGAGTGCTTGGACATATTATGATGTTCAGTGGGCAGCTTGTGTGTGTTGTACCATTTGTATTAACTTGTGTGTAGGTTTTTGATTATTTGGACCACGGGCAGGACATTTTCGTACCTCTATATTTTTTCTGTGCGCTTTAAAATTGGCATAGCGCTCACGATTGATGACTAACATATAGTCTACTTTAAAAACCTTTACAAATTAAACAGGAGAAGATAAACATGTTGAAACACTCCAGTGACAATGATATGACTTTGAAGAAGTCCAAACAATATTTTTTGTTTCTTCTGCCAAGGAAAGTGTTTCATCTATTCTTTGAAATCAGACATCTTTTCAGTGTGTATAAGTAATTTTTGAGCACACGCAACAATTCTGTGGATGATATGGTTAAGTATGGATGGTTACAAAGCACACATACGGTAAGTGTGCATCCCGGAGGAGTTTCCCTGACCAGGTTTTTTCCAGAAGCATGTCAGCTTCTGCAGGATTTGGCTTTCATTTGTCACTTCTCTTGTCTTTTGTTCTGGAAGAGTTTGGAAGCTCACATCTGGTGTGGACATGCTGGAAAATAAGATAAAAGAGCTCCTTTTTAGGATAGACTTTACGTGTCCCACCATGGAGAAATTATGGGGATGCAAAAACAAAAACAACCACATGGTAACAAAGAGGGAAACATTAAGGAAAACAAAGCGCATAAAAGACATTAAAGGAACACGGAGCTGATGCAACCACGTCAACGGCACCATTACTACATACTGTTACAAAAGCAAAGCCCAAAAAAGAGCGATAAACTATATGGACTGCGCATTAAGGGGGGGTACATTCATGACCTCTGCGGCACTTTCAAGTGAACTTTTGCCTCTTGAACATGGCCAATATTGTGATAAAAGTCAGAATTTTATATGACAAATGTCCCCATTTTGCATTAAAACTTTACTCGACGCAAGTCAAAATGTCACAAGAAAAACTGAACATTTGTGCAACGTTTTGATAAAAGTTGGAATTTGACTCAATAACGGTTGCAATTTTACAAGAAAAAGCTTAAGATTTTGGCAATTTTATGAAACTAGTCGTCATTTTACTCGACAAAAGTCACAATTTTATAAGAAAACTTTACAATGTTGGCAATATTATAATAATAATAATAGAACATTCACTTGGCAAAATTATGACAAAAGTCATTTTACTGAAAAACTTCTCTTTTACAAAAAGAACCAAAAAAATTGGCATTATTGTGATAAGTCAGAATTTTATATGACAAATGTCACCATTTTGCATTAAAATTTTACTCGACATAAGTCAAAATGTCACAAGAAAAACTGAACATTTGTGCAACGTTTTGATAAAAGTTGGAATTTGACTCAATAACGGTTGCAATTTTACAAGAAAAAGCTCAAGATTTAGTCAATTTTGTGAAAAGAGTCGTCATTTTACTCGACAAAAGTCACAATTTTATAAGAAAACTGTACAATTTTGGCAAAATTATAATAATAGGAAATTTACTTGGCAAAATTATGACAAAAGTCATAATTTTACTCAAAAAAATTATATTTTCCAAGAACAACCAAAAAGATTGGCAATATTGTGATAAAAGTCTGAATTTTATATGACAAATGTCACCATTTTGCATTAAAATTTTACTCAACGCAAGTCAAAATGTTACAAGAAAAACTGAACATTTGAGCAATGTTATGATATAAGTTGGAATTTGACTCAACAACGGTCCCAATTTTACAAAAAAAGCTTAACATTTTGACAATTTTGTGAAAAGAGTCATCATTTTACTCGACAAAAGTCACAATTTTATAAGAAAACTGTACAATTTTGGCAAAATTATAATAATAGGAAATTTACTTGGCAAAATTATGACAAAAGTCATAATTTTACTCAAAAAAATTATATTTTACAAGAACAACAAAAAAAATTGGCAATATTCTTGACAGAAGTCAGAATTTTTTACGACAAAAGTCACCATTTTGGATTAAAATTTTACTCGACGCAAGTCAAAATGTTACAAGAAAAACTGAACATTTGTGCAATGTTATGATATAGGTTGGAATTTGACTCAATAACGGTCATAATTTTACAAGAAAAAGATTAACATTTTGTCAATTTTGTGAAAAGAGTCATTTTACTCGACGAAAGTCACAATTTTATAAGAAAATTGTAAAATTTTGGCGCAATTATAACAATAATCGGAAATTCACTTCGCAAATTTATGACAAAAGTCACCATTTTACTCAAAAAAATCATATTTTCCAAGAACAACCAAAAAGATTGGCAATATTGTGATAAAAGTCAGAATTTTATATGACAAATGTCACCATTTTGCATTAAAATTTTACTCAACGCAAGTCAAAATATCACAAGAAAAACTGAACATTTGTGCAATGTTATGATATAAGTTGGAATTTGACTCAATAATGGTCCCAATTTTACAAGAAAAAGCTTAAGATTTTGGCAATTTTTTGAAAAGAGTCGTCATTTCACTCGACAAAAGTCACAATTTTATAACAAAACTGTACAATTTTGGCAAAATTATAATAATAGGAAATTTACTTGGCAAAATTATGACAAAAGTCATAATTTTACTCCAGAAAAAAAAAAGATATTTTACAAGAACAACAAAAAAAATTGGCAATATTGTGATAGAAGTCAGAATTTTTTTACGACAAATGTCACCATTTTGCATTTAAATTTTACTCGACACAAGTCAAAAATTTTGCTGGAAAATAAGATAAAAGAGCTCCTTTTTAGGATAGACTTTACGTGTCCCACCATGGAAAAATTATGGGAATGCAAAAACAACCACATGGTAACAAGAGGGAAACATTAAGGAAAACAAAGCACATAAAAGACATTAAAGGAACACAGAGCTGATGCAACCACGTCAGCGGCGCCATTTCTACATACTGCTACAAAAGCAAAGCCCAAAAAAGGGCAATAAATTATATGGACTGCGCATTAAGGGGTGGGGGTACCTTGATGACCTCTGAGGCACTTTTTGGCGCTTTCGTTTAAACATTTGCGCCTTGGCCATAGCCATGTTTGCACCGGAGACCAGCTGCTGGTTCTCTACCACACCCGAGTCCGGACTAGGGCTGGGCGATAAGGCCTTTTATTAATACCTCGATATTTTTAGGCCATGTCACGATACACGATATAAATCTCAATATTTTGCCTTAGCCTTGAATGAACACTTGATATCACGCAGTTTGATGATTCTATGTGTCTACATTAAAACATTCTTCTTCATACTGCATTAATATATGTCCATTTTAAACTTTCATGCAGAGAGTGAAAATCCCAACTAAGTCAATTGACCAAAGCTGTATTTATTAAACAGTTATTAAGCAGTGGCACAAACATTCATGTTATTTCAAAACAGAAAGTGCAAGATTGTCAGAGACATTCTAAAACAAGCTATTAGTGCACTTTTGTGCATGATGTCACTAAGATGACATATCAAAACAACACTAAATTAAAGTGCACTTTTTGTACAGAACGCCACTCCAAAAGTTAAAAACAACTAAAGTGCACTTTTGTGCATGATGTCACTAAGATGTCGTATCAAAACAACACTAGATTAAAGTGCACTTTTTGTACAGAACGCCACTACAATAGTTAAAAACAAATAAAGTGCACTTTTGTGCATGATGTCACTAAGATGACATATCTAAACAACACTAAATTAAAGTGCACTTTTTGTACAGAACACCACTACAATAGTTAAAAACAAATAAAGTGCACTTTTGTGCATGATGTCACTAAGATGTCGTATCAAAACAACACTAGATTAGAGTGCACTTTTTGTACAGAACACCACTACAATAGTTAAAAACAAATAAAGTGCACTTTAGTGCATGATGTCACTAAGATGACATCTAAACAACACTAAATTAAAGTGCACTTTTTGTACAGAACGCCACTATAATAGCTAAAAACAAATAAAGTGCACTTTAGTGCATGATGTCACACAAGATATTTCAATCAGTGTCAAATAAAAATGAGCTGCATAATAGGAAATCAAATAGTGTGTGTGGTAGGTTCCTGTGGACGTTATCTCCTTCTGTTGCTGACTTTTTATTTTTCATACGGTTTTGATCTGGAAATGGTTGCTTGGGCATTTTGTTGGTGTGGCACCGAACAGAGATGTTGACATGCGGAGTTTCAAGCATTCCTTTTTCTTCCGTTTTTTTTTTTTTCTATTTATTGTTTTAATTGGTTTTAGCCTTTAAAATAGTTTTTAATCATATTAATTTTTTTATTTTTGTATTGGTTTTATTTTTTATTCAGTCGTTGGTGGAGCTAAGGATATTTGGATATTCTTTTTAATATTGTTGAGCAGCACTTTGGAAACATTTATGTTGTTTAAATGTGCTGTACAAATGAAGTGGATTGGATTGGGTGACTTTTCACACACACACTAGGTGTGGTGAAATGTGTCCTCTGCATTTGACCTATCCCCTTTATCACCCCCTGGGAAGTGAGGGGAGCAGTGGGCAGCAGCGGTGCCACGCCCGGTAATCATTTTTGGTGATTTAACCCCCAATTCCAACCCTTGATGCTGAGTGGTAAAGCAGGGAGGTAATGAGTCCCATTTTTATAGTCTTTGGTATGACTCGGCCGGGGTTTGAACTCACAATCGACCGATCTCAGGGCGGACAATTCTGTTTGCTGTTTCCTGTCTCCTGGTTCGTGTTTTACCTGCATTTTTTTGGACATTAAAACCGTGTTTTCCTGTATCAAGCCTGCCACCTGTCAAGTGGCCCAAAATATTGAATATACGTGTTAAATAAAACCCCTGCCTTGTTGCTAATGAATACTCAGGCCTACTACGCTACTGTGTTTTAAAGACGGTCAATACGGTGGTAATTGGAGGACCAGGTGTTTTCTGAGGTGGTACTTGGGGATTTTTTTTTTTTTTTTTAAAGAATCACTCATCTATCCATAAAAACATTCCATTCAAACTTCCTTGTAAAAGTGGAAGGAAAGCGCCGCCTCCCCGCTGCGGACTTTGTGGGCGCTTGGCGAGGATGACGGATTGTCGGAACAACACGATGGTGATTATTTCTTGCTTTTTCTCGCCGCTTTTCCCCGCCGCGCCAAGTGTTTTTCGATTGTTGCTGCCGCCAGCAAACCCTCGCCGGGCAGAGAGAGGCATTTCGATTAGGGACGCACCCCGGCGCCACGGCGGAGTTGACGCCGCGCGGCATCGATTTGCTTGCAGCGCCCCGCTAATCCATCTATTAGTGGCATTAGCACTAATAATAATATCACAGGACATTCTCATGCTCGCGAGCCCACTGTCGGAGATTAGAGGGGCATTGGAGCGGGGATTAACGGAGGGGAAAATAAAGCCTTCTTTGGACAACACAGAGAGCTGATGAGGTGGATGGATCAACCGCTTCCACACACTCACACATACACACACTAGCTCACACACACACACTTTCTTGTATTTCTGACCTTCTTGAGATCTGATAAAATGCATCGCTCTCCCACCCTTTCTAGATATATAAAGATTAGCATTTAAAACATTAATAATAGAAACATACTATGCAAATATAAAAAAAAAAGTTCAGTTGGAATTTCGCAAAAAAAGGTCACAATTTTACAAGAAAAACTTTGAATTTCAATCAATCAATCCATGTTTATAGCCCTAAATCACAAGTGTCTCAAAGGGCTGCACAAGCCACAACAACGACATCCTCGGTTCAGATCCCACATCAGAGCAAGGAAAAACTCAAACCAGTGGGATGACAATGAGAAACCTTGGAGAGGACCCCCACCCCCATGCCCCCTAGGGCGACCGGTGCAATGGACGTCGAGTGGATCTAGCATCATTTTGGCAGTATTATAATAAAAGTCGTCATTTTCTCTAATCAAAATGCTACAAGTAAAACTGAACATATGTGCAATGTTACTGAACATATGTGCAATGTTATTTACAAGAAAAACCTTAAAATTTTGGCAATTTTATGAAAGTCGTCATTCTACTCGACAAAAGTCCCAATTTTATAAGAAAACTTTACAATGATGGCAATATAATAATAATCGGAAATTCACTTGGCAAAATTATGACAAAAGTCATCATTTTACTCAAAAGAAATTCTCTTTTTAGAAGAACAACAAAAAAATTGGCAATATTGTGATAAAAGTCAGAATTTTATATGACTAATGTCACCATTTTGCATTAAAATTTTACTCGACACAAGTCAAAATTTTACAAGAAAAACTGAACATTTCTGCAATGTTTGATAAAAGTTGGAATTTGACTCAATGACGGTCGCAATTTTACTAAAAAAAGCTTAACATTTTGGCAATTTTGTGAAAAGTCGTCATTTTACCCGATAAAAGTCACAATTTTATATGAAAGCTTTCAAATTTTGGCAAAATTATAATAATAATCGGAAATTCACTTGGCAAAATTATGACTAAAGTTATCTTTTACAAGAACAACAACAACAAAATTGCAATATTGTGATAAAAGTCAGAATTTTATATGACAAATGTCTCCATTTTGCATTGAAATTTTACTCAACGCAAGTCAAAATATTACAAGAAAAACTGAACATTTGTGCAATGTTATGATATAAGTTGGAATTTAACTCAATGACGGTCGCAATTTTACTAGAAAAAGTTTAACATTTTGGCAATTTTATGAAAAGAATCGTCATTTTCTTCGACAACAGTCAAAATTTTATAAGAAAACTACAATTTCGGCAAAATTATAATAATAATCGGAAATTCACTTTGCAAAATTATGACAAAAGTCATCATTTTACTCAAAAGAAATTCTCTTTTTAGAAGAACAACAAAAAAAATTTACAATATTGTGATAAAAGTCAGAATTTTATATGACAAATGTCACCATTTTGCATTCAAATTTTACTCAACGCAATTCAAAATGTTACAAGAAAAACTGAACATTTCTGCAATGTTATGATAAAAGTTGTAATTTGACTCAATGACGGTCGCAATTTTACTAGAAAAAGTTTAACATTTTGGCAATTTCATGAAAATAATCGTCATTTTACTCGACAACAGTCACAATTTTTTAAGAAAACTTTTTAATTTTGGAAAAAATTATAATGATAATAGAAAAGTCACTTGGCAAAATTATGACAAAAGTCATCATTTTACTCCAAAAAAATTATATTTTCCAGGAAAAACCAAAAAGTTTGGCAGTATTGTGATAAAAGTCAGGATTTTTCTATGACAAATGTCACCATTTTGCATTAACATTTTACTTAACGCAAGTCAACATTTTACAAGAAAAACTGAACATTTGTGCAATGCTATGATAAAAGTTGGAATTTTACTCAATGACGGTCCCGATTTTACAAGAAAAGGCTTAAGATTTTGTCAATTTTGTGAAAAGAGTCGTCATTTTACTCGACGAAAGTCACAATTTTATAAGAAAATTGTAAAATTTTGGCACAATTATAACAGTAATCGGAAATTCACTTAGCAAATTTATGACAAAAGGCATCATTTTACTCAAAAAAAAATCTCTATTTACAAGAACAACAACAAAAAATGTTCAATATTGTGATAAAAGTCAGAATTTTATACGACAAATGTCACCATTTTGCATTTAAATGTAATTTTACGGAGAAATGTTACAATATTACAGAAACAAAAAGAAAATGAGAAATTGTTCCCAATTTTATAAGAAAAAAGTTGACACATTGTAAGAAAAAGACTACTTTCAGTTAATTTTTTTTAATTGTGTGTTTGTAATTGTTTTTTAATCTTCATTATTTAGTTCAAGTTATTACAATATGTCTCTCTACATACTTGTATTTTTTAAATTAAATTTTGGCCAAAGGGGTCGCATTTCAATTTCTTACACACAATTATTACTTACCTCCGGAAGAACTTTGAACATGTCACGAGGGAGGTGCAGGACATTGAGTCCGAGTGGACCATGTTCCGCACCTCTATTGTCAAGGCAGCTGATTGGAGCAGTGGCCGCAAGGTGGTTGGTGCCTGTCGTGGCGGTAATCCTAAAACCCGTTGGCGGACATCGGCGGTGAGGGATGCCCTCAAGCTGAAGAGAGAAAGTCTGGGCTTTCCTGCTTAGGCTGCTGCCCCCGCGACCCGACCTCAGATAAGCGGATGAAGATGGATGGATGGACACTCATTACATGTGTTGGCCAGAGGGGGAGCACTTCAAATTTGTACACACACTTGTTATTTCATATATTGACCAGAGGGGGAGCACTTTTAAACTGACACACAGTCAATTCGAAAAATCCTTCTTTTTCTGGGACCACCCTACTTTTGACTACCAGGGGTGCAAATGAGACATTCTTTATTAGATGCAAAGGTTGTCCGTATTGGGACCATGATTTCGGTCCTGACTTGTTCACTGCTCCTCATGGAAGATACTTTTCCTTGTTGCTGTCTCAAGAAGGGTAGAAATACAAGAACACTCACACGCGCGCGCACACACACACTTAAAGCTCATGTGAAAAGTACTTAACCTTTACGTTCCAAGAACGCCGCTGTTGCAGCAACAACACTTTCACCTCCACACCCTGATATATATATATATATATATATATATATATATACATACCTTATGCATATACACGTGTGTATACATATATATGCAGATACTCATATATGTATGTATATATATTTATGCATATACGCATGAATATATATATATATATTTATACATGTACACATATATGTATGTATATATATATATTATACATATATGTATCTATACATATACACATATATATGTATATGTATTTACACATATATGTATATATATCTACATATATGTGTATATATCTACGTACACACAATGTGTGTATATATATATAGATACATATACATATATATATATATGTGTATATATAAATATGTACATATACACATATATGTATATATATATGTCTACATATACACTTATTTATGTGTAAATATATCAACATATATACATATATGTATGTATATATATATTATACATATACACATATATGTATCTATACATATACACATATATATGTATATGTATTTACACATATATGTAGATATATACATCTACATATGTGTATATATCTACGTACACATAATGTGTATATACATATATACACAATGTGTATATGTATATATATATATCTACATATACAGATATATATGTGTATATATATCCACATATACACTTATTTATGTGTATATATAACTACATATACACATATATTTATATATACACACATATATGTATGTTTATTTGTGTGTACATATATATGTATATATGTGTGTGTGTGTATGTATGTATATATGTGTGTATATGTATGAATATTTATGTATGTATATATGTGTGTATATTTACGTGTGTGTATATATATATGAATGTATATTTACATGTGTATATATACTGTGTGTGTGTACATATGTATATACTGTATATATGTATAAATGTACACACACACACTCATATATATATATATGTATATATATATATATATATATATATATATATATATATCTTTAGAAGTGTCCTACAATAAAATGTTTTTCTTTTCTTCATTTCTTTATGAGTGTCCCAAAACAAAATATATTTATTTTCCAAATCTCTCAGGATAAAATTTATATATCTTCTCTGTGACTTTGCTGCACCCTCAAACAAAGAGGACTTGTGGTCATGTGAGTGTTTCCTGTCGTCCTCCAGACCGGACCCTTCTCTCTCCTGCACACCTGTGAGGTCCGCGCCAGCCGTCAGGCCCCGCCCCTAGCGTCCCAGGCGCCGCGCTCGGGGACGCTCGCGAGGGGCCCCGCTCCCTCCCTCGCCGCCGTCCCGAGACGGCGGGAACCGGGACCCTGTCAATTTTCGGCAACTGACCCCTCCCGAGCGGCGAATGACAAGCGTGCATCCGAGGGCGGGGCTTGCCTCAGTCTCTCGTGATTGGCTGCTGGATGGAATTAAGGTGAATGGAACACATGCCCAAGGAGGAAGACCCTAACCTACAAGAGAGCGAGGAGAAACGGTGAGTAGTGTTCTGCCTTCCTTCCTTCCTTCCTCCCTGCTTTTGTTTCCTTTCGGTGGGTTTGCTATACGTGTGGACCGGTACAGCCGGTCCTGCCAGTCCGCCACGGCTCTCTGTCGTGTAACAAAGCCTTCTGAGCCTCCATATAGGCCTGAGGGTACAGCGTGTGCTCCCTTGGAACAAGAAGGTGTGCTAGGCCGCTCCTGCCAAGAACATTTTGTTTCATTGCCGTCTCACCACTTATCACCACTTCCTGTGGGAAAGCCCCGCCCACTGTGATGATTACAACATGCGGCGGCATCTTATGGCGGCGGCTCGCTCACACGTTGCTTGCAGCGTGTTGCGTAGGCTGAGGCTGACGGCACACGGACGCGGTGTGTCGTCAGCGGTGCTCCCTGACAGGATCTTTGGATCTGCACACCTGGGAGCTGCCAATCAAACTTCCACGTAAAGAAGCCGTCAGTCCGCTGACGTTTTGTCGTCTGAGATCCGAGCTTTTAATGGTGAACCGCAGGGTTAGGGAGGGGTACCATTTACATTTGAACCCATACGGGTTCAAATGCATCCCCGGCGCCTGGCAATCAATACCCATACCAAATTGTAGGTACTTTTATGTATGACTGTTAATAAATATTACTTTTTTGATAACAAAATCTCATTTTAAAAATGAGCTGATTATAACTGCTGTCCATCTTGCTTCATTATCACGTTTCTGAGTCTCATTTGCACATATGACACTAAGTTGCAATCACAGTCACAAGTCCAAAACATTAGATGGCAGTAGTGTATAGTTTATGGTGTTTTTTTCCCCCTTTGCGCCCTAAAAAGTGTTAATTCTGTAAGTAGTGTACTTTTTACGCACCAGTTGTTCGATTGTAACGCACATCTTAGTTGTAGTTTTCATTCACACATTTAGCCATGTAAAATGCTAATGCTAATCAGTAGCCATCAGTGAAATGCATTGTTGCAAAAACGTCAAATAAAAATGTGTTTATATATATATATATGTATATATATATATATATACACACATACGTACTGCATGTACACAGACACACGTATATATGTACATACCCCGTTTCCATACGAGTTGGGAAATTGTGTTGGATGTAAATATAAACGGAATACAATGATTTGCAAATCATTTTCAACCCATATTCAGTTGAATATGCTACAAAGACAACATATTTGATATTTAAACTGATAAACATTTCTTTTTTTTGCAAAAAATCATTAACTTTAGAATTTTATGCCAGCAACACGTGACAAAGAAGTTGGGAAAGGTGGCAATAAATACTGATAAAGTTGAGGAATGCTCATCAAACACTTATTTGGAACATCCCACAGGTGTGTAGGCTAATTGGGAACAGGTGGGTGCCATGATTGGGTATAAAAACAGCTTCCCAAAAAATGTGCACCCCTTTGTCCACAACTGCGTGAGCAAATAGTCAAACAGTTTAAGAACAGCGTTTCTCAAAGTACAATTGAGAGAAATTTAGGGATTTCAACATCTACGGTCCATAATATCATCAAAAGGTTCAGAGAATCTGGAGAAATCACTCCACGTCAGCGGCATGGCCGGAAACCAACATTGAATGACCGTGACCTTTGATCCCTCAGACGGCACTGTATCAAAAACCGACATCAATCTTTAAAGGATATCCCCACATGGACTCAGGAAGACTTCAGAAAACCACTGTCACTAAATAAAGTTTGTCGCTACATCTGTAGGCGCAAGTTAAAGCTCTACTTTGCCAGGCAAAAGCCATTTATCAACAACATTCAGAAGCGCCGCCGGCTTCTCTGGGCCCGAGATCATCTAAGATGGACTGATGCAAAGTGGAAAAGTGTTCTGTGGTCTGACAAGTCCACATTGGAAACTATGGACATTTGTGTCCTCAGGAACAAAGAGGAAAAGAACCATCCGGATTGTCATAGGCACAAAGTTCAAAAGGCAGCATCTGTGATGGTATGGGGGTGAATTAGTGCCCAAGGCATGGGTAACTTACACATCTGTGAAGGCACCATTAATGCTGAAAGGAACATACAAGTTTTGGAGCAACATATATTGCCATTCAAGCAACGTTATCATGGACGCCCCTGCTTATTACAGCAAGACAATGCCACACCACATGTTACAACAGCGTGGCTTTATAGTAAAAGAGTCCTGGTACTACACTGGCCTGCCTGTAGTCCAGACCTGTCTCCCGCTGAAAATTTTGGAGCCTAAAATACGACAACAGAGACCCCGGACTGTTGAACAACTTAAGCAGTACATCAAGCCAGAATGGGAAAGAATTCCACCTGAAAAGCTTCAAAAATGTGTCTCCGAAGTTCCCAAACGTTTATTGAGTGTATTTTATAGAAAAGGTGATGTAACACAGTGGTGAACATGCCCTTTCCCAACTACTTTGGCACGTGTTGCAGCCATGAAATTCTAAGATAATTATTGTTTGCAAAAAAAAAAAAAATGAACATCAAATATCTTTTCATTGTATTCCGTTTATATTTACATCTAACACAATTTCCCAACTCCTATGGAAACGAGGTTTGTACATATATGTATGGATGTATATGAACATACATATGTATACATAAACATATGTATATATACTCACACATATATATATGAACAAAACACAAATTAATTTATATACACACATATGTGTGGGTGTGTGTGTGTATATATATATATATATATATATAATTATATATACTGTATATATAATTATATATATAGGTGAATGGCTACACTAAATTGGCCCTAGTGTGTGAATGTGAGTGTGAATGTTTTCTGTCTTTCTGTGTTGGCCCTGCGATGAGGGGTCGACTTGTCCAGGGTGTATCCCGCCTTCCGCCCGATTGTAGCACCAGCGCCCCCCGCGACCCCAAAGGGAATAAGCAGTAGAAAAATGGATGCATATATATATATATATAATATACATGTGTGTATATATATATAACTTTAAGAATGTAAAATAGTTGACTATTGTTGTTATTTATGATCCTAATTAAGCACTGTATTATTTGTTTTGATATACTGGGATGTTATCGTACACTTCTGTTCTCTTTACAATTTAGAGTTACTTCATGGCAGCTGATGCAACATTTACATTACGTTGTTGCACACTGATCTCAAATACTTGCAACTTTTTATCCTGGTTCGATACCATGAACGGTGAATACTGACGACTGAAGTTCTGGTAGTGTGGCAACCCTCGGTCTGTCCAGGGGAGGTTTTAATGGTCCGCGGAGGGCTCCTAAAAGTGTAAACAAGCTTCAGGTTTTCCTTCCCGCGAGGATGTCCTGTCACAGAGCGCTAACGAGCATTGTTGTTTGTCTCCACGGCTGTGGATTGTGTGACTGATTACATCACAGGTCCATTGTGCGCCGGGGGGGGGCCATAGGGGCGGGGTGCTTGAAGATCAAGTTAGGTACTGAATGAGGCTGTGCTGGAGCCGAGCGCTTGTCCTACTCAATACAGGCAGCGGACTGGGACCTCTTGTCTGTCCCTGGGTGTCAATCTCATCATGCGTTTTGATATGATACCAACTATTTGGACAAACACTTTCTCTATTGTTATTGTTTACCTCAGGGGGCACCTTCGCTTTCTTTTATTACTGATTGTTTAGCATGTCAGGAAAACTTTGTAGCAGGGCTGCGTAAAACATCACTTTTACATTCTTAAAACAATGTGAAATACATAAAAAATGTTTTTGTTTTGTTTTTTTTACACTGAAATAACAAATTATCTGGGGTAGATGTTGATATTTTTTTATTTTCAAAACCAATACTTTTTTTTTTTTTTTCAAACTTTAAGACTCTTCTCAATATCAGTCCCAGGGACCGAGAAGGTTAAAAATAAGTCATAAACCACTATTTTTTTCTACACTTAAATCTCTACATCAACATCAGATCTATCTGTTGATATACAGTTTTTGTTTGTTTTGTTTTTATGTTTTATGCCTTGTTTGATGAAAAAAAAACTGTTTTTATGGCAAAAACACAAAATATGCAATTTTTTTCCCACATTACAAAAAAAGTGGAATATTGAATAGGTCAATAATTCATAACAACATTGATTATTATATTTTATAGTAGCAAAGGTTTAAAAACAAACCCCAGCATTTTTTAATAGTATTTTTCTTTGTTTTATTTTTTTACATGAATTACTTTTTTTATTGTTATTTATTTATTTTATTTAATAGTAAAAAAAAAATTGCGGCATTCGTTATGGACACCACTGATCTAGAAGCTTATTGAAAACAGAGCGTATGCGTATTATAATGATTTTTTAAAAAGTGGAATATTAAATAGGTCAATAATTCCTAATGACATTGATTTAAATTCATTATTATATTTTTTGTAGCAATATTTAGTTTTTGTATTTTATTGAAAGCAGAGCGTATATGTATTATTATGAAAATAGTTGAAGTAAAGATTTTTCTGGTTACTTCCTTACCTACTATTTTACCTTATTTCATCTTTATTGTACCTTCTATTTACCTCTTACCTGCCTAATTTTTACTTTTCTGTACCTTGTTTACCTTCTTTTACCTTACATTCAAATGTTTACCGTTTGTTTACCTTTTTACCTCTATTGACTTTTTATTTATATTCTATTCAAATTATTTGATCTTTTCGTGCCTTTTTACCTACTTCTACATTTTACTTATCTTGCTTTTTTACCTTCATTTACCTGCTGTTTACCTGTTATGAACCTTTTATTCACTTATTTTACCGTCTACTTACCTTCTTTTGCCTTTTATTTAGACGTTCATCTTTTGTTTATCTTATTTTATATTTATTTACCTTATTTTAGCTGTTTTGTCTTCTATTTACCTTCCTGTACCTTCTATTGCGTGGCGCAGTGGTAGAGTGGCCGTGCGCAACCCGAGGGTCACTGGTTCAAATCCCACCTAGAACCAACCTCGTCACGTCCGTTGTGTCTTGAGCAAGACACTTCACCCTTGCTCCTGATGGGTGCTGGTTGGCGCCTTGCATGGCAGCTCCCTCCATCAGTGTGTGAATGTGTGTGTGAATGGGTAAATGTGGAAGTAGTGTCAAAGCGCTTTGAGTACCTTGAAGGTAGAAAAGCGCTATACAAGTACAACCCATTTATCATTTATTTATTTTCTTTTTTCAACCTTATTTTCCATTTATTTAACTTTGTTTTTGAACTTCTATATACAGTACGTCTTTACCTTCCAATCACCTTCTTTTACCTTTTTTGCCCTCTATTTACCTTGTAATGACCTTATTTTACCTTTAATTTACCTTTTTACTTCGTATTTACCTTCCATTTACCTTTTAATTTCCCTTATTTTCACCTTCTTTACTCTGTCTTGTCTTTATTTTACCTTTTTTAACTTCTTTTACCTTCTTTACCTTCTTTTTACCTTTCCCTTTAATTTACCTTTTTTCCTTCCTTTACCTTCCATTTACCTTCTATGCACCTTCTTTTATCTTCTGTTACCGTTTATCTTATTTTACCTTTAATAAACTATTTACCTCCTTTTGCCTGTTTTGTCTTCTATTTACTTTCCTGTACCTTCTATTTACTTTTTTTTTTACATCTGTATACTGTCTTTACCTTCCATTCACCTTCTTTTACCTTTTATGTACCTTCTTTTACCTTTTTTGCGCTCTATTCACCTACCTGCACCTTCTATTTACTTTTTTTTACTTTCTGTTTACCTTCTTTTACTGTTGATTTAGCTTTTTTTTTTAACTTCTCTTTACATTCTTTTCCTTCGATTTAGCTTCTTTTAAGTTGTATTTACCTTGTCTCATCTTGTTTACCTTCCATGCACCTTCTGTTATCTTCTGTTACCGTTTATTTATCTTATTTCACCTTCAATTGATGTTATTTTACTTTTTACCCTTTTTTACCTTCATTTACCTTCTGTTTACCTGTTAAGAACCTTTTGTTCACTTATTTTACCTTCTATTCACATTCTTTTACCTTTTATGTACCTTCTTTTACCTTTTTTTCCTTCTATTTACCTTTTTTTACTTTCTCTTCACCTTCTTTTACTGTTGATTTAACTTTTTCTTACTTCCAGCTACTTCTTTTCCTTCAATATAGCTTCTTTTAAGTTTTATTTTTTTATTTACCTTGTCTCACCTTCTTTACCTTCTATGCACCCTCTTTTTTCTTCTGTTGCCATTTATTCATCTTATTTCACCTTCAATTGATGTTATTTTACTTTTTACTCTTTTTTACCTTCATTTACCTTCTCTTTTCCTGTTATGAGCCTTCTATAGACTTATTTTACCGTCAACGTACCTTCTTTTACCTTTTATTTACATGTTCATCTTTTGTTTATCCTATTTTATAGTTATTTACCTTCCTGTACCTTCTATTTACCTTATTTACCGTTTAACTTTTTTTTGTACTTCTGTATACCGTCTTTACTTTCCATTCACCTTCTTTTACCTTTTATGTACCTTCTTTTACCTTTTTCTGCCCTCTATTTACCTTCCTGAACCTTCTATTTACCTATTTTTACCTTCTGTTTATCTTCTTTTCCCATTGATTAAACTTGTTCTTACTTCTCTTTACCTTCGAATTAGCTTCTTTCAAGTTTTATTTACCTTGTCTCACCTTCTTTGCCTCCTATGCACCTTTTTTTACCTTTTATGTACCTTCTTTTACCTTTTTTTGCCCTCTATTTACCTTCCTGAACCTTCTATTTACCTTTTTTACTTTCTGTTTATCTTCTTTTACCATTGATTAAACTTTTTCTTACTTCTCTTTACCTTCGAATTAGCTTCTTTCAAGTTTTATTTACCTTGTCTGACCTTCTTTGCCTCCAATGAAGTTTCACATGCAACTGTACCTTCTCTTACCTTATAATTGCCTTCTTTTACCTTTTTTTGCCCTCTATTTACCATCCTGAACCTTCTATTTACCTTTTTTTACTTTCTGTTTATCTTCTTTTACCATTGATTTATCTTGTTCTTACTTCTCTTTACCTTCGAATTAGCTTCTTTCAAGTTTTATTTACCTTGTCTCACCTTCTTTGCTTCTCATGTACCTTCTTTTACCTTTTATGTACCTTCTTTTACCTTTTTTTGCCCTCTATTTACTTTCCTGAACCTTCTATTTACCATTTTTTACCTTCTGTTTATCTTCTTTTACGATCGATTAAACTTGTTCTTACTTCTCTTTACCTTCGAATTAACTTCTTTCAAGTTTTATTTACCTCGTCTCACCTTCTTTGCCTCCTATGTACCTTTTTTTTACCTTATATTTGCCTTCTTTTACCCGTCATTGACCTTATTTTACCTTTTGTTTATCTTTTTTTGCAGTCCATATGTAAGCAACATTCACTAAACGATTCACATAATAAAAAAAAATGGAGGCTGTTCTAGTTCTAATGAATCGATTAATCGTAGCAGACCTGTGTTTCACATGCAACTAATTGTCCCCTGCAGGATACTCACAAGAACGATGACAGTGACACATCCTAAAGTGGGTGTTAATCAGTTCTCCCAGTCAGGATTGTGAAACATTTACTTCTCCTGTGTGACTGTGGACTCTCGCAGCGCTCTAACTTCCTGTCCCGCTGATCTTATTGGCATTTGAAGGCGTTCAATAATCAATGAGGTGCAATGAAGTCACTTTGCCCGTCGGGCCAACTCCGCCCAGCCGCAGGTGGAGCAAATCGGCGGCCGGCGGCGGGGGCGGGGCTGGCACGCAGGCCGAGGGAGGGGAGGGTTTGATGCGAGCGCGAGCGTGCTAAACTTAGACGGGCTGCTGAAGGGAAAACCTGCTTGAAGTTCCGCTGGGAGCCGAGCGCTTGTTTGCCATGCTGATCCTGCAACCTCGCTGCGTCACCAGGTCAGCGACGACCATCTTTCGCTCCGCTTGCCTTCCTTTTTCTCACTCCTAAGTCGGCTGCACAACATCTGCTGTGTGTGTGTGTGTGTGTGTGTGTGTGTGTGTGTGTGTGTGTGTGTGTGTGTGTGTGTGTGTGTGTGTGTGTGTGTGTGTGTGTGTGTGTGTGTGTGTGTGTGTGTGTGTGTGTGCACACAGTTGTGTTTCTGAGATAAGTTCAGGTTACTGAGACACCACGTGAGGTTCTGTGTTGCAACCAAAGCGCTTGTGTGTGTTTAAGTCTACGTGTGTGTGTGTTAGTTTGTTGTGTGTCTGTGTAGGTTTTAGCATTATGCAACCGTGACTCAACTTGAGACGCACACATTCCAAAGGGACTGATTTGGATTGTGTCAGCTTTGTTGTTGTTGTTGTTGTGGTGCTACTATTCCTGCAGACAAACGAGCGCGGCCTTTAAAGAAGTGCACCCTGCGCGAGGGGACCCGGACCAAAAAAACGATCCGCTCTTCGCCCGTTTGTCGTGTCACATGACGGTCGGTCGCTAAAGGACATTCCTCGCGTCAACCGCAGCGTCTTTTTTTTTTTTTTTTTTTTTTTCATGCTCAACTTCCAAGAAGAGCTTTTGGATGATTAGTTTGCTTACTTCCATATGGTTCAAGTGTGTATGCACAATATAAATAAGTCAAACTACTAGGGCTGCGAATCTTTGGGTGTCCCACGATTCGATTCAATATGGATTCTGGGGGTCGCGATTCGATTATGTATAGATTTTTTTCGATTCAACGCGATTCTCGATTCAAAAACGATATTTTTCCGATTCAAAACGATTCTGTATTCATTCAATACATAGGATTTCAGCAGGATCTACCCCAGTCTGCTGACAGGCTAGCCGCGTAGTAGATTTTTTTTTAAAGGACAATGTTTTATCAACTGATTGCAATAATGTAAATTTGTTTTAACTATTAAACAAATCAAAAATATGACTTATTTTATCTTTGTGAAAACATTGGACACAGTGTGTTGTCAAGCTTATGAGATGCGATGCAAGTGTAAGCCACTGTGACACTATTGTTCTTTTTTATAAATGTCTAATGATAACGTCAAAGAGGGAATTTTAATCACTGCTATGCTGAAATTATAACTAATATTGATACTGTTGTTGATCATATTCATTTTTGTTTCACTACTTTTTGTTTTTTCTGTGTCGTGTTTGTGTCTCCTCTCAATTGCTCTGTTTATTGCAGTTCTGAGTGTTGCTGGGTCAGGTTTGGTTTTGGAATTCGATTGCATTGTTATGGTATTGCTGTGTATTGTTTTGTTGGATTGATGAAGTGAAGTGAAATATATTTATATAGCACTTTTCTCTCGTGACTCAAAGCGCTTTACATAGTGAAACCCAATATCTAAGTTACATTTAAACCAGTGTGGGTGGCACTGGGAGCAGGCAGTGACTAGGATGGCGGAAGTGGGAATCGAACCTGCGACCCCCAAGTTGCTGGCACGGCCACTCTACCAACCCAGCTATACCGCCCCCTCTTTGATAAAAAAAAAACAAAACAAAAACGATTTTTAAAAAAATGATTTTTTTCCCACACCCCTACAATCTACCATATTTCTCGACATTATTTCACCAAGTACCACCTCCAAGTAGCGTGGTAAGCCTGAGTGTTCATTAAAACAAGACAAGGTTTTGTTCAACAAGTCAATTGAATGTTAAGTTAAAGTTAAAGTGCCGATGATAGTCACACACACACATTTGACCCGTCACCCTTCGATCAATCCATCAATGTTTATTTATATAGCCCTAAATCACAAGCGTCTCAAAGGGCTGCACAAGCCACAACGACATCCTCGGTTCAGAGCTCACAAAAGGGCGAGGAATAACTCACAACCTAGTGGGACGTCAATGTTAATGAGAAACCTTGGAGAGGGTCGCAGATCAACCCCTGGGAGGTGAGGGGAGCAGTGAGCTGCAAGCGGTGGCCGCGCCCGGGAGTAATTTTTTGGGTGATTTAACCCCTTTCCCCCCGTTTCCAACCCTTGATGCTGAGTGCCAAGCAGGGAGGTAATGGGTGCCATCTTTATAGTCTTTGGTATGACTCGGCCGGGGTTTGAACTCACAACTCACCGATCTGTTTATGGACAATGGAACATTGCACCGTTTCAGAACATAAAACACTGTCCTTTAATCACGTGAGTACCCAAAGATGGAGCGTCCCACTGCTTGAGAATCACTGTCCAAGGTCTTTCGCTTGTTAGTTTAACCTGAGGAAGACTTTTCCCTAGGGCGGGGAGATATCAATATATATCGCGATAGACACGTAATCGATACCAATTGGAAAATGCCTCGGATAAAACTTTTTATATTTTTTAAATTCCTCTTCGTTGGTGACGGGTATCACAGCCTATCAGGTGACAGTATCAACTGTCACGTTTGGTGGATTCTTTGCATGGAGTGAGAAGAGAAAGTCAAAATGAAGAAATTGTGCATAAAAGAGGAAAAGTCACCTGGGCTGTTTTTTTTGGGGGGGGGGGGGGGGGGGGTGTTGTCAAAGAGACCGTAGTCAGACCAATGTGGTCTGTAAATGATGCAAAGCAAGACCGCTAAATATCACGCCACTTAAGCCGTGCTCACCCTTTAGAGCACAGCTGTAACTTCTTGCCACTAAACCTGAGTGTTTTTCCACACTTGTGCTGACGTTTCTTTTCTGCCCTGATAGCTGAAGCATTTGAATCAAATGTGTTTACATTTATTATATTTTCTCCTGCATCTTATTTTACATAGGTCATAAAAAAATTTCAATACTTGTCGATATCGACCGATATAATAATAATATTTAAATAATGAACGCATAACAAAAATTCCTTTCTATAGTTAAATAAGAATAACATGGCAAATTCATGTTACACAGCCGTTATTTCCTAGCACTAAACCGCAGAAAATAGTTTTTCTCAGGTTTCTCTGTTTACATTTTCACACTTGGCACTATTTTCTCACACTTTATGAAGCTTTTCTTGCAATTTCCTTATTTTTGCACCTTCATTGTAAGAGCTTATTGTTTAGTCTTCAGTGTGATTTTACTATTGTGTTTACATTGTTTGAGTGTTTTCCATGCTTGTGTTGGCATTTATTTTCTGTCTTGATAGCTGAAGCATTATATTTACATTAATTATATTTTCTCCTGCACCTCATTTTACATAGGTCATAAAAAATATCAATAATGGTAAATAATGACCGATATCATAATAATATTTTAATAATTGATGCATAACAAAAATGCATGTATATAGTTAAATAAGAATAAGTGGGCAAATTCATGTTACACAGCCATTATTTATTAGCACTAAACCTGCAGAAAATAGTTTTTCTCAGGTTTCTCTGTTTACATTTTCACACTTTGCACTATTTTCTCACACTTTATGAAGCATTTCTTGCAATTTCCTTATTTTTGCACCTTCATTGTAAGAGCTTATTGTTTAATCTTCAATGTGATTTTACTATTTTGTTTACATTGTTTAAGTGTTTTCAACGCTTGTGTTGGCATTTATTTTCTGCCTTGATAGCTGAAGCATTATATTCAGAGGAAGGTTACGTTTCTATCAAAAATATTTACATTTATTATACTGTAGTTTCTCAAAGTCATGAAAATGTGTCAATAATGATCAATATTGACGGATATAATAATAATATTTTAATTATTGATGCAAAACAAAAAATCATTTATATAGTTAAATAAGAATAAGAGTGCAAATTCATGTTACACAGCCGTTATTTCCTAGCACTAAACCTGCAGAAAATAGTTCTTCTCAGGTTTCTCTGTTTACATTTTCATACTTTGCACTATTTTCTTACACTTTATGAAGCATTTCTTGCATTTTCCTTATTTTTGCACCTATATTGTAAGAGCTTATTGTTTAGTCTTCAATGTGATTTTACTATTTTGTTTACATTGGTTGAGTGTTTTCCATGCTTGTGTTGGCATTTATTTTCTGCCTTGATAGCTGAAGCATTATATTTATATTTATTATATTTTCTCCTGCACCTCATTTTACATAGGTCATAAAAAATATCAATAATGATAAATAATGACCGATATCATAATAATATTTTAATAATTAATGCATAACAAAAATGCCTTTCTATAGTTAAATAATAATAAGAGGGCAAATTCATGTTACACAGCCGTTATTTATTAGCACTAAACCTGCAGAAAATAGTTTTTCTCAGGTTTCTCTACATTTACATTTTCACTCTTTGCACTATTTTCTTACACTTTATGAAGCATTTCTTACATATTCCTCATTTTGCACCTTCATTTCAAGAGCCTATTGTTAAATGTTCAATGTGATTTTACTATTTTGTTTACATTGTTTGAGTGTTTTCCACGCTTGTGTTGGCATTTCTTTTTTTGCCTTGATAGCGGAGGGCATTATAATCAGAGGAAGGTTACGTTTGAATCAAAAATATTGACATTTATTATATTTTCTCAAAGTCATAAAAATGTGTCAATAATGATTAATATTGACGGATATAATAATAATATTTTAAAAATTGATGCATAACGAAAAATCATTTATATAGTTAAATAAGAATAACAGGGCAAATTCATGTTACACAGCCGTTATTTCCTAGGACTAAACCTGCAAAAAATAGTTCTTCTTAGGTTTCTCTGTTTACATTTTCACACTTTGCACTATTTTCTCACACTTTATGAAGCATTTCTTGCATTTTCCTTATTTTTGCACCTTCATTGTAAAAGCTTATTGTTTAGTCGTCAATGTGATTTTACTATTGTGTTTACATTGTTTGAGTGTTTTCCATGCTTGTGTAGGCATTTATTTTCTGCCTTGATAGGTGAAGCATTATATTTACATTTATTATATTTTCTCGTGTACTTCATTTTACATAGGTCATAAAACATATCAATAATGATAAATAATGACCGATATAATAATATTTTAATAATTGATGCATAACAAAAATGCCTTTATATAGTTAAATAAAAATAACAGGGCAAATTCATGTTACACAGCCGTTATTTCCTAGCACTAAACCTGCAGAAAATAGTTTTTCACAGGTTTCTCTACATTTACATTTTCACACTTTGCACTATTTTCTTACACTTTATGAAGCATTTCTTACATATTCCTTATTTTACACCTTCATTTCAAGAGCCTATTGTTAAATGTTCAATGTGATTTTACTATTTTGTTTACATTGTTTGAGTGTTTTCCACGCTTGTGTTGGCATTTCTTTTCTGCCTTGATATTAGAGGGCATTATAATCAGAGGAAGGTTACGTTTCTATCAAAAATATTTACATTTATTATATTTTCTCAAAGTCATAAAAAATTGTCAATTCTGATCAATATTGACGGATATAATAATAATATTTCAATAATTGATGCATAACAAAAAATCATTTATATAGTTAAATAAGAATAACAGGGCAAATTCATGTTACACAGCCGTTATTTCCTGTTTTCTCTGTTTACATTTTCACACTTTGCACTATTTTCTTAGACTTTATGAAGCATTTTTTACATTTTCCTTATTTTTGTACCTTCATTGTAAGAGCTTATTGTTTAGTCTTCAATGTGATTTTACTATTTTGCTTACATTTTAGTTCCATGCTTGTGTTGGCATTTAGTTTCTGCCTTGTTAGCTGAGGGCAATATAATTTGAGACTTCCGGTTCCGGGTCAACGTGAATGACTGCTCGCTGACTGCTCTTGTTGCAAAAAAGCTTTCGATACCGTCGATCATAATATTTTATTAGAGCGTATCAAAATACGAATTGGTATGTCAGACTAAGCCCTGTCATGGTTTAACTCTTATCTTACTGATAGGATGCAGTGCGTCTCCTATAACAGTGTGACCTCGGACTATGTTAAGGTAACGTGTGGAGTTCCCCAGGGTTCGGTCCTTGGCCCTGTACTCTTCAGCATCTACATGCTGCCGCTAGGTGACATCATACGCAAATACGGTATTAGCTTTCACTGTTATGCTGATGACACCCAACTTTACATGCCCCTAAAGCTGACCAACATGCCGGACTGTAGTCAGTTGGAAGCGTGTCTTAATGAAATTAAACAATGGATGTCCGCTAACTTTTTGCAACTTAATGCCAAAAAAACGGAAATGCTGATTATCGGTCCTGCTAGACACCGACCTCTATTTAATAATACAACTTTAACATTTGACAACCAAATAATAAAACAAGGTGACTCTGTAAAAAATCTGGGTATTATCTTCGACCCAACCCTCTCCTTTGAGTCACACATTAAAAGCGTTACTAAAACGGCCTTCTTTCATCTCCGTAATATCGCTAAAATTCGCTCCATTTTGTCCACTAAAGACGCCGAGATCATTATCCATGCGTTTGTTACGTCTCGTCTCGATTACTGTAACGTATTATTTTCGGGTCTCCCCATGTCTAGCATTAAAAGATTACAGTTGGTACAAAATGCGGCTGCTAGACTTTTGACAAGAACAAGAAAGTTTGATCATATTACGCCTGTACTGGCTCACCTGCACTGGCTTCCTGTGCACTTAAGATGTGACTTTAAGGTTTTACTACTTACGTATAAAATACTACACGGTCTAGCTCCAGCCTATCTTGCCGATTGTATTGTACCGTATGTCCCGGCAAGAAATCTGCGTTCAAAAGACTCCGGCTTATTAGTGATTCCTAGAGCTCAAAAAAAGTCTGCGGGCTATAGAGCGTTTTCCGTTCGGGCTCCAGTACTCTGGAATGCCCTCCCGGTAACAGTTCGAGATGCTACCTCAGTAGAAGCATTTAAGTCTCATCTTAAAACTCATCTGTATACTCTAGCCTTTAAATAGACCTCCTTTTTAGACCAGTTGATCTGCCGCTTCTTTTCTTTCTCCTATGTCCCCCCCTCCCTTGTGGAGGGGGTCCGGTCCGATGACCATGGATGAAGTCGAGACCCAGGATGGACCGCTCGTCGGGACCCAGGATGGACCGCTCGCCTGTATCGGTTGGGGACATCTCTACGCTGCTGATCCGCTTGAGATGGTTTCCTGTGGACGGGACTCTCACTGCTGTCTTGGAGCCACTATGGATTGAACTTTCACAGTATCATGTTAGACCCGCTCGACATCCATTGCTTTCGGTCCCCTAGAGGGGGGGGGGGGGTTGCCCACATCTGAGGTCCTCTCCAAGGTTTCTCATAGTCAGCATTGTCACTGGCGTCCCACTGAATGTGAATTCTCCCTGCCCACTGGGTGTGAGTTTTCCTTGCCCTTTTGTGGGTTCTTCCGAGGATGTTGTAGTCGTAATGATTTGTGCAGTCCTTTGAGACATTTGTGATTTGGGGCTATATAAATAAACATTGATTGATTGATTGAATCAGAGGAAGGTTACATTTGGAAATCTGTAAAAAAAAAAATATCTAAAAAATAAAATGATAAAATATATATATTTAATATAAATGATTAAATAAAAAATAAGAAAATAAACTATAAAATGTAAAAAAAATATGTATTACTGGAAATATATATAAAATTAAAATAAATAAATAAAAATAAATATAAAACCTATGTAAAAATGGTTCTTATTTTCCATAGGTCAGTGGTCATAAAAATATCAATAATTACCGGTATCGACCGATATGAAACACTTATTTGGTGATACACTTTTCAGCTCAGCCCTACTTTCCCCTTTGTTTTGCTCTTCAGGAATGCTCAGCTGGTGATTGTTCAGTATTTCCATGTGTGCTTTTGTGGCCTGGATAGTGTAGCTGACATAAAACAAAACTCGCTGGGATGCAGATTGTGACGTCATGACCGTGTTGTCGTGCCGCAGCAAGTCGGGTGAGTCCGTCAGACAAGCCCGGGATGTCCCCGTCATAACCTCCCCGTTTTGCCGTGGAAGCTGTCGTATTTTTTTGTCCTTCCGTCTCCCGTCGTCCTCCCATTGAAATTGTTTCCCGTACATTTCCTCTAATTTCCTTGGCAGTCGGTGCTTGTCAAATAAAAATGTTGACAGGTGTGTTTATGTACTAGTTTGGTCTCTATGACGGCGAGTTCAAGTGTCAGAACTTAAACCTGAATACAGTCGTCCCATGCTTTATAGTGCTTCAAATGTTATGGTTTTACTACGCCGCAAATATTTTTAAAGCATATTCGACATATTTTTGGTCTAAATTCAGTGTTCAATTAATATCAATTATTGCTGTTATTGTATTAACACGTGCAATGTTTACAACACAGAAGCTAATCTCGGCGCTAGCTTTACTGCAATAATCCAGTTGACCCATTTTTGGCTGAACGTTTTTGGCATGCACATCGTCTTCAACTACTAGGTAATGATCAGTGGTGCTAGCAATTAACATCGCTAGCTAGGGATTAAAGGTGCTATGGTATCGTCAGTCCATTGTTATGTGTACAGAAGGAGGAGGCGGCACTAACAGGAGAGACGTCGTTCAAAATCTATACATCTATATATATATATATATATATATACACAAAATAAATGAAGTGTGTGTATTAATCCTAGATGTGTATGGTGTGCGACTATGTGTAGGAATTAAATGCCTACTGAAATTAGATTTTCTTATTCAAACGGGGATAGCAGGTCCATTCTATGTGTCATACTTGATCATTTTGCGATATTGCCATATTTTTGATGAAAGGATTTAGTAGAGAACATCCACGATAAAGTTCGCAACTTTTGGTCGCTAATAAAAAAGCTGTGCCTTTACCGGAAGTCGCAGACGATGACGTCACATGTTTGATGGCTCCTCACGTCCTCACATTGTTTATAATGAGAGCCTCCAGCAGCAAGAGCTATTCGGACCGAGGAAACGACAATTTCCCCATTAATTTGAGCGAGGATGAAAGATTTGTGGATGATGATATTGATAGCGAAGGACTAGAAAAAAAATATATAAATAAAATAAAGTCAAAACAAAAAAAAAGCCGATTGCATTGGGACGTATTCACATGTTTTTAGACACATTTACTAGGATCATTCTGGGAAATCCCTTATCTTTCTATTGTGTTGCTAGTGTTTTAGTGAGATTAAATAGTACCTGATAGTCATAGGGGTGTGTCCACGGGTGTCTTGACGCCAGTGTCTCTGGGGAGTCGACGGCAGCTTTATGGACAGCGCAAGCTCAGCTAATCTCCGGTAAGAGGCGACTTTTTACCACAATTTTCTCACCGAAACCTGCCAGTTGACAAGTGGTCGGGAACCTGGTTCGCTTGACTGCTCTGATCCATAGTAAAGCTTCACCTACGGGAATTTTAAACAAGGAAACACAGTGTGTTTGTGTGGCTAAAGGCTAAAGCTTCCCACCTCCATCTTTCTTCTTTGACTTCTCCATTATTAATTGAACAAATTGCAAAAGATTCAGCAACACAGATGTCCAGAATACTGTTTAATTGCGTGATGAAAAGAGACGACTTTTAGCCGCAAATAGTGCTGCGCTAATATGTCCCTTGCAACCCGGGACATCACGCGCACGCGTCATCATTCCGCGACATTTTCAACAAGAAACTCTGCGGGAAATTTAAAATTGCAATTTAGTAAACTAAAAAGGCCGTATTGGCATGTGTTGCAATGTCAATATTTCATCATTGATATATAAACTATCAGACTGCGTGGTCGATAGTAGTGGGTTTCAGTAGGCCTTTGAATGAGTCTTTAGAGAGAGGTGCGGGAGTCCAAGGGGGCAACAAGACAAGCTTGGAGGTCCGTGAGCAGGCAGGACTTCGGGGGCTAAAGCGAGGCGTCGAAGGTCCGGGTACAGGCGGGGAGTCGAGAGCCAAGAGGCAGTCAGGGAAGCCGAGGGAACAAGGGGAGACGGGACACATAGCTCCTCACACAGGAACGGAGGTCTGCTGTTGGAACGACATGGAGGACACGAGACAATAAACACGACGGGGTGGTGGGAGAGCAGGTTTGCATAGAGTATGGTATTTGGTATAGTGTTTTTCAACCTTTTTTGAGCCAAGGCACATTTTTTGCATTGAAAAAACGCGGAGGCACACCACCAGCAGAAATCGTTAAAAAACGAAACTCAGTTGACAGTAAAAAGTCGTTGTCGCAATTCTTGGATATGACTTTAAAGCATAACCAAGCATGCATCAATATAGCTCTTGTCTCAAAGTAGGTGTACTGTCACCACCTGTCACATCACGCCATGACTTATTTTGAGTTTTTTGCTGTTTTCCTGTGTAGTGTTTTAGTTCTTGTCATGCACTCCTATTTTAGTGGCTTTTTCTATTTTTGGGGGGTATTTTCCTGTAGCAGTTTTATGTCTTCCTTTGAGCAATATTTCCCACATCTACTTTGTTTTAGCAATCAAGAAAATTTCAGTTGTTTTACTCCTTCTTTGTGGGGACATTGTTGATTGTCATGTCATGTTCGGTTGTATATTGTGGACGCCGTCTTTGCTCCACAGTAAGTCTTTGCTGTCGTCCAGCATTCTGTTTTTGTTGACTTTGTAGCCAGTTCAGTTTTAGTTTCGTTCTGCATAGCCTTCCCTAAGCTTCAATGCCTTTTCTTAGGGGCACTCCCCTTTTGTTTATTTTTGGCTTAAGCTTTAGACACCTTTTTACCTTCACACTGCCTTCCGCTGTTTCCGGCATCTACAAAGCAATTAGGCTGTCACCGACTGATATGGAAAAGTATTACACGGTTACTCTGCCGAGCTCTAGACAGCACCGACACTCCACAACAACACATAATTTGCACACTATAGTTACCGGTTTGCAAAAAACATTTTTTAACCCAAATAGGTGAAATTAGATAATCTCCCATGGCACACCAGACTGTATCTCACAGCACAGTGGTTGAAAACCACTGGTATACGGCTTACTGTACAGGACAGGTAGCTACGTTCTGGCGCGAGATAGCAGGTTGTGCAGGCTCATGAAGGCAGGTCCTCTGATCGGTGACAGGTGCACTGATTGCTGGCGATTGATTGCAGCTGCTTGCCTGGCGCGCTCCCGAAGATGAGCGCAGCGCACAAATCAGTCAATCAATCTTTATTTATATAGCCCTCAATCACAATTGTCTTAAAGGACTGCACATACAACAAGGACATCCTCAGTTCAAATCCCACATCAGGGCAAGGAAAAACTCAACCCAATGTGACTATGAGAAACCTTGGAGAGGATCCAAGGATCTAGTAATGCCACTTTTTGTAGCAACGCTTTTGCCCCACACTTGACAAATTACGGTTGTCTGTTCGTCATCTTCCCGCTTAAAGCCAAACCACCGCAAGACGAAGGACCCCCTGTTGTTTTTCTTGGGGAATCAATTCTTCCTTGATTTGTTACCAGATTCGCACATTCTCTCTCTTGTATTACCACTCGCACCACAGCTGACGCCACCCATGCCGCTACATCGTTGCTCCGCGAGGGCGTATACGTATGTGACGTATGTAAGAAGGTGCGCTTGTTTTATAGGTGAGACAAGAAAGAGAGTGGGAAGAGCCTGTAGTGTAATGCCAGCAGCTAAAAACAACTGCGTGAGAACGTATACTCGAATACCACAATATAGTCATTTGCTATATCGCGATATATCGAGTATATTGATATATCGCCCAGCCGTAGTTTGAATTGACAATTGGTATTTCGGAATTTTGGGAAAACCAGAAATTTTTACGGGAAAATAAAGGAAAATTTGTGGTCCCGACGAAGACGAATGTTTTGAAGGTTTAATGGTAAAAAAAATTTGGAATTTTCAGGAAAAACTGTGATTTTTGAAAACATCGATACTTGCACAGTTGCGTTAGATCAGGGGTGTCAAAATGTGGCCCGCGGGCCAAATGTGGCCCGCTGTGTAATTTCATTTGGCCCTTGAGGCAATATCAAATGAACATTACAGCTGGCCCGCCGGTATTATACAGCGGCTGTGTCACTGTAACACCGCATTCACCGCTAATACTCATATTTGCCAACCCTCCCGATTTTCCCGGGAGACTCCCGAAGTTCAGTGCCCCTCCCGAAAATCTGCCGGCGCAACCATTCTCCTGAATTTCTCCCGATTTCCACCCAGACAACAATATTGGGGGCGTGCCTTAAAGGCACTGCCGTTAGCGTCCTCTACAACCACGTCCGCGTTTCCCCCATACAATTGGGGGGGCCGGGCAAGTCACATAATATCTACGGCTTTTCACACACACAAAGTGAATGCATGCATACTTGGTCAACAGCCATACAGGTCACACTGAGGGTGGTCGTATAAACAAGTTTAACACTGTTACAAATATGCACCACACTGTGAACCCACACCAAACGAGAATGACAAACACATTTCGGGAGAACATCCGCACCGTAACACAACATAAACAAAACAGAACAAATACTCAGGACCCCTTGCAGCACTAACTCTTCCGGGACGCTCTATTAGCCTGTGGAAAAAGTTAATGTTGATATTTACCTCAGAAGGCTGCAAATAAAAAAGAGGCATTTCATTTTTTATTTAAATTGTATTTAATATACCATTGATGTTTTATTGTTTGTTTTTTTGAAAGTTGATTTTGTACTATTTTGCATTGCTTGTTCCATATTCAGTGTTAAAGCAAATCAGTGTACCAAACTGAGCAATAATTAACGTTTTATTCATGCGCTTTCTCTTGCTACTTCAAGGCTTGAATGTTTGATTCATTCATTATTGTTATTTTATTTTACAATTTATTTTTAGCCGGTGGAACAAGTTTATTTTGATATTTACCCCAGAAGGCTACAAATAGAAAAGAGGCATTCCATTTTTTATCTAAATTTTATGTGATATGCCATTGATATTTTTTTATTATTATTATTTGAAACTCAATTTTGCATGTCACTATAAAGTTATATAAGCTTTTGCTTGTTCAATATTCAATGCAAAACTTGTTTGGGTCCCTATTAAAAAAGTTAATTTGTTCAACCTTGGCCCGCGGCTTTGTTCAGTTTTACATTTTGGCCCTACTCTGTATTTGAGTTTGACACCTCTGCTTTAGATGAATGTGTTGGTGTTGGAAATTTTCAAATCGACTGAAAAATGTTGACGTAGTAACATTGAGAATTGGTATTTTGGAATTTTGGGAAAACCAGAAATTTTTACGGAAAACTTTTTTTTTTAACTTGTCCCAACTAAGAGGAATGTTTTGAAATTGGAATGGTCAAAAACGGTTGAAATATGTGGACTGCGGAAACTTACCAGCAAGAGGTGAAAATAGGGCCTTTGGAAAACCGGGAATTCCTGGAATTTTTTTGAACTTGTTCTATTGATTGTCCAAGGTGAGTGGAGTGGTTAGTAAATCGGGTGAGAAATGTGGCAGTTATCCATGTTTTGAAAATTGGCCTATTCATTTTCAATAGACAAAATGTCCCGGAGAACCGGAATTTCTGGGTAATCCGGGATATATATATTTTCTTATTATTTTGGGGCGCTTACAATTCCGAGCTGAACGTTTTGATACTTGACCGGTTCCGATAGGATGAAAACTGTAGGCTGTTGTCTCCGGCAAACTTTTGCAGTGGGATAATGATTATAAAAACTACTGCAACACACTTCTTGTCGGGATCCCCGGCAAGAACATCCGAAAGCTAAAATACATACTTCCAGAATAGTGCTGCTAGGATCCTGACGAGAGTGCGGAAATACGACCATATCACACCAATTTTCATATCCCTTCACTGGCTTCCTGTTCCACTCAGGATTGAATATAAAATCTCCCTACTAACCCACCAGTGCCTGCATGGAAATGCCCCCCTGTACCTCAAATAACTACTCACCCCCAAATCCTCCACACGACACCTCCGCTCCAAACAGGCTAATCTCCTCCAAGGACAAAGCTACAAACTATGGGAACCGAGCTTTCTGCTCCGCAGCTCCCAGTCTGTAGAATGCTCTCCCTGACCACTTGAGGGCACCACATACTGTGAATGCTTTTAAAAATGGCTTAAAAACCCTTCTTTTTAAAAAAGCCTTTTTTTATAGATGTATGCATACTAGTTATAGCTATTATGCTGTTCTAGTTTTTATTTTTATTAATTTTTATTATCATTATTATAATTATTTTTATTTAATTTTTTTTTTTAATTTAAAATACACTGTAGCACTTTGAGGTTGTTTGCTCAATGTGAAGTGTTTTTTTTTTACAAATAAAATATATTATTATTATTATTATTATCATTAACTAAAAAATTCCTGCGGAAATTTTGATGGGCCTGCTATCTGTGGTTGCATATGGTTCAATTTTAATATTGTTGTAAACTTGCTATATAAATAAATGTTCCTTGCCTCGCCAAGTTTCACATTCCAAAGCATGGCAGCAGGACTATAATTATAATAATGATAATAATAAATAGCTGATTTTTGTGGTGTAGAATTCTACATGTAATGAAAGTAACAATATTCCAGTGGGCCCAGGGGGGCCTTCTTCAGTGGAAAATTTCGGCCCCGAGATCAAGGAGATTAAGAACCCCTGGGGTAAGGACATTTTCAGTTCACAGTCTTTGGAGATGTTGTCCAAGTTGACAAGCTGCTTCCAGTTTCCTTCAGAGGGAATTTACGAGCGTTCTAGATCTGGAAGGCAGGAAGTCAACGTATCTGACAGCCAATCAGAATCCAGAGTGACATTCTGGGCGGCATGAGAACATCATTAAGTACCAATGTTGTTTCCCTGGCTGCAGGTGTGCAGGTGAAGACATTCTGGGGATGACAACGTTGACCTTCAGGCATTTCGCTTACATGCTCGGAAGAACTCGTTCTTTGTGTGCGTGCTGTAACTGAAGTCAACGTTACATCATGTCCTTTTGTTTACCAATGCTTGGGTAGAAGTCATAGATCATTGGTCACTTTAAAGAAGAGCTGCTCTTTTTATCATTCTCAAAGAACATATGTTTTTCTTTTTTTTCATGCATTCTAAATCCTGAAATATGGCAAGTACGAGGTGGCTAATAGGAGTACGCTATTGCTCCTGTAAGGCCCTCTAAAAAAACATCCAAAAACCGCCAACAAAACTCCATTTACATGTCGTGATATTGTTATCGCCATTATATTGGATCAACTTTGGACTGGACTCTCACGGTTATGTTAGATCCACTATGGTTTGGACTTTCACAATATCATGTTAGACCCGCTTGACATCCATTGCTTTCGGTCCCCTGGGGGGGAGGAGTTGCCCACATATGCGGTCCTCTCCAAGGTTTCTCATAGTCATCATTGTCACTGTAGATTATCAGGACTATCTAGGAGATCGCAAAAAGCCGCTGCCTGACCAGGGCTCAGAAAATCTACAAAGACTCCTCCCACCCCCACCAAGGACTGTTTTCACTGCTGGACTCTAGAAAGAGGTTTCGCAGCCTCCGAAGCAGAACCTCCAGGTTCTGCAACAGCTTCTTCCCTCAGGCCGTAAGACTCTTGAACGGATCATAATTAAATTATCCCCTCAACTCCCCCCAAAATGGATTAACTCGCTGGAATAAAAAAGACAATATAACATACATCCATAAACATGGACGCATGTGAAAAAGTGCAATGCATTTATCTGTACAGTAATCTATTTATTTATAGCTGCACCTTATTGCTTTTTTCTTTTTTTTCATCCTGCACTACCAAGAGGTAATGCAACGAAATGTCGTTCTTATTTGTACTGTAAAGTTCAAATTTGAATGACAATAAAAAGGAAGTCTAAGTCTAAGTCACCGACGTCCCACTGGGGTGAGTTTTCCTTGCCCTTATGTGGGCTCTACCGAGGAGGTCGTTGTGGTTTGTGCCGCCCTTTGAGACACTGGTGATTTAGGGCTATATAAATAAACATTTATTGATTGATTGATTATTGTAAGCGCTAACGCAGACCAACTATTTTTCAGAGCGCTCACTAGCTTATGCTGCTTTATTGACATTCTGAGCAGCTGCATCGCCTCTGAGTTGGCGAAAGTTAATTCTCGATGACAAATCATGCCTTTCACCTGGATAGTAGAAGGTTCTGGACGTAAACCACTAAGTTGGTCAACTTTGACATCCAACTTAGGCCCAAAGATGGCGAGAAAGACACAAAAATATTTTTTGAAAACCTGTTTGTGTGGATTATGATAAATTGTTCAGGCAAACATCCCTTCAGTCTTTATCACCTTGGGAGCTGACATTGCACAGTAAGTGATTTCTTTATTATGTTTGCATGTCTTGTTTCGCACTTAGCAATACTGCTACATGATGCTTGGTGTTGCACTGAAGCTGAATCTGTTTAGCACACAGCTTCTAAAACTATTCCTTATGTTATGGAAAAAACATTTTAAATGCAATATCTCAAAGCAATTAATACAAGGAGTGTCCTAAAAATATATTTTTGAATGAATCGATTAAAAAAAAATCTAAAATGTATTTTAAAAAATGACAAATCGTGAAATATAGCAAGTACATGGTGGCTAACGATGCAGCTAACAGGAGTATGCTATTGCTCCCGTAAGGCCCTCTAAAAAAACATCCAAAAACCACCAACAAAACTCCATTTACATGACGTGACCTGCATATTAACCAAATATTAGCAGTATCGTTATTATAAGTGCTAACGCAGACCAACTATTTTTCAGAGAGCTCACTAGCTTATGCTACTGTATTGACATACTGAGCTGCTGCATCTCCTCTGAGTTGGCGAAAGTTAATTCTAGATGATAAATCTGTTGCGATCCGCTGCTCGGATCATTCCAGATTGTTATTTTGTTCCATTTTTTATATCACATTTCAGTAGTTTGACCTCCTTATTTCCTGTTTAGTCTGTCCGGCACACCTGTTTTACTAATCATCATCCTTATATAAGCCAGACTTTTCTGTTCAGTCATTGTCAGACTCTAATTTGCTCTCAGGCAACAGTTGATGTCTTGTGTTTCATTCTATTACTCGCTAGCTCTCGCGCTGCAGGTTATTTCATTCCTAGCTTTCATGCTAGTCATTTTGTTTTCCCTTTTTGTGCCTTTGTGCCAAATTTAGTTTTTCTATTCATATTCCTAGCTTCCATGCTAGCGCCATTTGTTTGCCTTTTTTATTAGCACCAGTGTTTTTGTTCTTAGCCTGTTTTGAGTTAAATAAATCTTTATTTCTTACCTCAAGCTGTGTTCTTGCCCGACGCATCCCTGGAGGAACAAATCCGGCATCGTTATGCCGCACAAGCTCCACAAAATCATCTGGATAGTAGAAAGTTGTGGACGTTAACCACCGAGTTGGTCGACTTTGACATCCAATTTAGACCCAAAGATGGCGAGAAAGGCAAAAGTTAATTCTAGATGATAAATCGTCTGGATAGTGAAATGTTGTGGGCGTAAAAGCACCAAGTTGGTCAACTTTGACATCCAACTTAGACTCGGAGATGGCGAGAAAGACACAAAAATACTTTTTAAAAAACGTTTTGTGAGCATTATGATAAAATGTTCATCGGTCTTCATCCCAGTGAGAGCAGACATTGTACAGTAAGTGATTGCTTCATTATGTTTACTTATTTACTTACTTGTTTATTATATTTACTGAGCTGCTGCATCGCCTCTATGAGTTGGCAAAAGTTAATTCTAGATGATAAATCATCTGGATAGTGAAAGGTTGTGGGCGTAAAAGCACCAAGTTGGTCAACTTTGACATCCAACTTAGACCCGGAGATGGCGAGAAACACACGTAAAATACTTTTACATTTTTTTTGTGAAGATTATGATAAATTGTTCATGTAAACAAACACTCAGTCTTCATCCCGGTGAGAGCAGACATTGTACAGTAAGTGATTGCTTCATTTTATTTCCTTACATGTTTATTATATTTACTGAGCTGCTGCATCTCCTCTGAGTTGACAAAAGTTAAATCTAGATGATAAATCACCTGGATAGTAGAAGATTGTGGACGTAAACCACCAAGTTGGTCGACTTTGACATCCAACTTAGACCCGGAGATGGCGAGAAAGACACAAAAATACTTTTTAAAAAACCTTTCATGAGCAATTATGATAAATTGTTCATGTAAACATACCATCAGTCTTCATCCTAGTGAGAGCAGACATTGTGCAGTAAGTGATGGCTTAATTATGTTTACTTTTTTACTTACTTGTTTATTATATTTACTGAGCTGCTGCATCGCCTCTATGAGTTGGCAAAAGTTAATTCTAGATGATAAATCATCTGGATAGTGAAAGGTTGTGGGCGTAAAACCACCAAGTTGGTAAATTTTGACATCCAACTTAGACCCGGAGATGGCGAGAAAGACACAAAAATACTTTTTTAAAAAACCTTTCGTGAGCATTATGATAAAATGTTCATGTAAACATACCATCAGTCTTCATCCTAGTGAGAGCAGACATTGTGCAGTAAGTGATGGCTTAATTATGTTTACTTTTTTACTTACTTGTTTATTATATTTACTGAGCTCCTGCATCGCCTCTATGAGTTGGCAAAAGTTAATTCTAGATGATAAATCATCTGGATAGTGAAAGGTTGTTGGCGTAAAAGCACCAAGTTGGTCAACTTTGACAACCAACTTAGACCCGGAGATGGCGAGAAAGACACGTAAAATACTTTTAAATTTTTTTTGTGAAGATTATGATAAGTTGTTCATGTAAACAAACCCTCAGTCTTCATCCCGGTGAGAGCAGACATTGTACAGTAAGTGATTGCTTCATTTTATTTCCTTAAATGTTTATTATATTTACTGAGCTGCTGCATCTCCTCTGAGTTGACAAAAGTTAATTCGAGATGATAAGTCACCTGGATAGTAGAAGATTGTGGACGTAAACCACCAAGTTGGTCGACTTTGACATCCAACTTAGACCCGGAGATGGCGAGAAAGACACAAAAATACTTTTTAAAAAAACCTTTCGTGAGCCTTATGATAAAATGTTCATGTAAACATACCATCAGTCTTCATCCCAGTGAGAGCAGACATTGTACAGTAAGTGATTGCTTCATTATGTTTACTTATTTACTTACTTGTTTATTATATTTACTGAGCTGCTGCATCGCCTCTGCGTTGGCAAAAGTTAATTCTAGATGATAAATCACCTGGATAGTAGAAGATTGTGGACGTAAACCACCAAGTTGGTCGACTTTGACATCCAACTTAGACCCGTAGATGGCGAGAAAGACACGAAAAATACTTTAAAAATTTTGGGGGGAAGATTATGATCAATTGTTCATGTAAACATACCATCACTCTAAATCCCGGTGAGAGCAGACATTGTACAGTAAGTGATTGCTTTGTTATGTTTACTTATTTACTTACTTGTTTATTATATTTACTGAGCTGCTGCTTCGCCTCTGAGTTGGCAAAAGTTAATTCTAGATGATAAGTCATCTGGATAGTGGAAAGTTGTGGGCGTAAAAGCACCAAGTTGGTCAACTTTGACATCCAACTTAGACCCGGAGATGGCGAGAAAGACACAAAAATACTTTTTAAAAAACGTTTTGTGAGCATTATGATAAATAGTTCATTTAAACATACCATCAGTCTTCATCCTAGTGAGAGCAGACATTGTGCAGTAAGTGATTGCTTCATTATGTTTACTTTTTTACTTACTTGTTTATTATATTTACTGAGCTGCTGCATCGCCTCTGAGTTGGCAAAAGTTAATTCTAGATGATAAAACATCTGGATAGTGGAAGGTTGTGGGCGTAAAAGCACCAAGTTGGTCAACTTTGACATCCAGCTTAGATGGCAAAAAAGACATGAAAATACTTTTTGGAAAAACTCTTTGTGAGGATTATGATGAATTGTTCATGTAAACATCCCGGTGAGAGCAGACATTGTACAGTAAGTAAAAATTTTAAATGCTAAATATCTCAAAGCAATTAATACTAGAGGTTTCCGAAAAATATTTTTTTTGATGACTCAATTACAAAAAAAATTCAAAATATATTTTTAAAAAAATTTCAATAAATTACATTATTATAACTTTTTGTCTTAAGTTACCCATTAAGAGTTATCCAATAGAGAATTCAACTTCAAAACATCATAACTCCGTTATTTTTTGTCATAAATGCGGGAAACAAAAAGAAAATGGATTAGTTCAGTAACCCCTCAAAAAATAATCTAATGACAAAAATAAAAACTTGATTAATTAATTTATTACTATTATTTTCTTTGGTCGGTAGGTTGTGAGTTCAAATCCTGGCCGAGTCCTACCAAAGACTATAAAAATTGGACCCGTTACCTTCCTGCTTGGCACTCAGCATCAAGGGTTGGAATTGGGGGGTTAAATCACCAAAAATGATTCCCAGGCGGGACCCTCACTGCTGCTCACTGCTCCCCTCATCTCCCAGGGGTTGATCAGGGGTGATGGGTCAAAAGCAGAGAATAATTTCGCCACACCTAGTGTGTGTGTGAGACAATCATTGGTACTGTAAATTCATAAATTTCCGTCTCATGAATCACTTTCCATCTGACACGTTGTAATACTCTCCAGGCATTCTGATCCAGATCCAGAACGTAGTTCACTCTTTGTAGCAAGCATCCCGTCTCTGGCTTCCCTCCTCGTACCTGCTCTCTGTGCTTTCCCTCTGCCCGTGTCTTAGCTTTCTTCCTCCTGTTGCTCCGCACTTCCACAGCGTACCTGCCAAGTTGTGATCCTGACAGGTTGCGATGTTCCCTTTGTTCTTCCCCACAAACGTTGTTTCGATACGGCGGTGATTCCCCAACAGTCACAAAAATGTATTATTAGGAGTTATTATGTGTTATTATGTATAATGTATTTCCCAGACAGTGCTCCCCCGAGATGACAGTGATTCAAAATGTTGTGTCTGGCGGTCCAACAGATGTTTTTTGAAGATGTGCTTGATGAGATCATCTCTTCCAGAACTTAGCACAGGGGGTGTCCAAAGTGCGGCCCGTTGCTCATTTTTTAACAGCACAATCGTTAAAATTCTAATATTAGCATGCAAGCTTTTGAGCTAATTTTACAGGTAGACGCCTCAGCGTCAAATATTTTGTTACTTGACGAATGATACCTGTTTGCATGCAAATTTTGGTATGCTAGCTTTTTTTTTTAGCTAATTTTGTAGGTCTTTACCTACCATTTTTTTAACAAACTTTTCATGTACACACCTCAGAATAATATATTTTGGTACTCGACCCCTATTACAGTTACCATTTAGCATGCTAACATTAGCGTGCTAGATTTTTAATTTAATTTTATTTTTTTTATTTCATACACCTCAGTATCAAATATTTTGTTACTTGACGAATGATACCTGTTAGCATGCTAATGTTGGTATGCTAGCTTTTTTAGCTAGTTTTATAGTTTTGAAGTATGCTAACGCTAGCAGTCTAGCATTTTTAAACACATTTTTTTGCTCAGAGTAATATATTTTGCTATTTGACTCATATTACAGTTAACATTTTAGCCTGCTAACATTAGCGTACTAGATTTTTGTTGGGCTAACATACTAGATATACATCAGTGCTATATATTTTGGTATTTCACCAATGCTAACTGCATGCTTGCTATTAATAACATATTAGCATAGTACTGTTTGCATGCTTGCTTTTTTAGCTCATTGTGTTCATATTTTTTGTTACTTAAATGCTATCTCACCAGCATGCTTACTGTTAGCATTTAAGTTTAGCTTTGGCTCTTCCACATTCCCACAAAATGTAGTCCGAAATTGCATTTTTCGAATTCTTTGAGGGGAAAATAAAACAATCTATATATTTTACTGCTTTTGAAGGTGAAAACTACCAAAATGACCCCCAAACCGATTTTGTCAGTCTTTGGCCCCCAGTGGTAAAGGTTTCACTTTCTCTTTCAGGTGGCTCAATGGCCCGAAGAGGAAGAGGAAGAACAGCCAATGTTCGGTGAAGAGCATGACGGGTGAGTAAGATGGAATGATTCTTTTTATACCGCGGGGATATTAAAAAGTAAATCCACGTCTTTACCAGGCATGGATTTTTTTGCAAATGGCTTCTGATTGGCGTTATAGAGTTTTCTGTCATTTTTGTTTGCTTTTTATTATCCGATTACGCAAATTCAACCAATCTTGCAACTTTGTCCATTGGCCGCGAATCCCTTGCACATTTTCGGCAATAAAATTTGTCTTTGAACGGCGCTCAAACTTGCACGTCAAAAAACGTATCGGAAGGTTTTGTTTGTTTCGTGCGTAGACGAAGCATGACCAACAATAACGTGTAAAAAAAAATATCAATATCAACTCTACTCATCAAACCACACTATTAAAAAGTACAAAGTATCCCGTGAAAAATCGTCCGACCGGAACTCTCCAATAGCTAAAGTTTTTTGGGTGAATAATGTAAACTCACAACACTGGTATGTTTTAGCGCTTTCATGACGAATATAAGTAAGAACTTTACACTACTTGATATTTAAAATGGCAACAACCGAGGATGAATGTCCCAAAAGAAGAAGCTCATTGACTACAATGGCGGACACGTGCAAATTTTCAGCACTTATGCAGATCCCAAATAAACATCAGCAGGTACCAGAAGGTAAGAAAAGTTGCTTTTGCATAATATTGCGAAACAAAACACCAAATAATGTCTCCTAGTAGGTGCCATTTTGGGGTCCTTGTACACACACCATAATAATACTGTAAGTTGAAGCACAGTACGTCTGACTATGGTAGCCGTAATGCTCCGACTTCATAGCTTACCAAAGTCGTACTAAAAAAATTTGACAGATTTTTGAGCGCGGTGTGTAATGTTCTATATTCTCAATGCAATATTTAAAGTTTTGGTTTTGTTTACTGCCGTCATCTTGCAGTCTACACGTATCTCTTATGTGTGACTGCCATCTACTGGTCACATTAATCATTACACCATGCACCAAATAAGCTCTGAGGTCGGGTAAGCAGAAGCAGAATAAATATGTAGATTAGGCGCACTGACGATTTTTGAGAAAATTAAAGGATCGCCTATTATTCCCACAGTATTGACGAGTGATGCAGTGAAGGTTCGATCGTCTTAAAAAGAAACGGAAACTGGACGTTGTGATTAAATATTTCCCGCGCTCAAAAGTGACGTAGCTCGCCCATAGATGACGGATAAAAAGTACATTCGCTTTTAGACTGAAGTCACATTTTATAAAGATCGGTGTGGAGGAGGGGCATGGCCTGCGGACCTGCAGCGAAGCGGGGCGTGCCATGACCGGGTGCGAGATCAGCGACAGGTGCGTGGATGGCCCACTTGGGCCTGCTTATCTAATCACCAGGCCTGGCACACCCCGCTTCGCTGCAGGTCCTTAGGCCACGCCCCCCTCCACAATCTGATTCCAATCGGGTTCAGCACTACCTCCGGATGTGGCCTGAATCTGATCCCAAAAGATCACATTTGATGCACTTTGGAACATATAGGCACAAAAAAATCAAATCGGTGTCACTTCAGAGCAAAAAAATAATCAGATTAGGTATGCAGTGTAAATAGGACGTTTGACTTAATAAACACATTGGCTTTGCTATAGACATGCTACTGATTAGCATTAGCGATTTTACATGGCGATTTCAACAACTCCAAATGTGCTAATGAAAGCTGCAACCAAGATGCACGTTACAATCAAACAGCTGTTGCGTAATAAGTACAATACTTACAGTATCAACACATTGTAGGGCGCAACATTTTGAACTTGCAACTGTAATTGCAACTTATTGTCATACCTGCAACTGAAGCTCAGCGACGTGATAATAAAACAAGATTTAACAACAGGACAGCAGTTATCATAATCAGATCATTTTCAATGTCGCAATAAAAAAGGAGATTTTATTATCAAAAAAAAACAATTAATATTTATCATCACCCCCAAAATACACAAAATCGATATCGTTAGTATCATTCCCCGGCTACCGGGAATTGGTGTCGTGTTGGTTCAGATGTAAATGGTACCCGTCCCTAGGTTAGTGTTTTTCAACCACTGTGCCGCGGCACACTATTGTGCCCTGAGATAGAGTCAAGTGTGCCGTGGGAGATGATCTAATTTCAACTTTTTGGGTTAAAAATATTTTTTCCAAACCAGTAATTATAGCCAGCAAATGATGTGTTGTTGTGGAGTGTCGGTGCTGTCGAGAGCTCGGCAGAGTAACCGTGTAATACTCTCCCATATCAGTAGGTGGCAGCTAGTAGCTAATTGCTTTGTAGATGTCGGAAACAGCGGGAGGCAGCGTACAGGTAAAAAAGTGTCGAATGCTTAAACCAAACCAAAAGGTGAGTGCTCCTAAGAAAAGGCATTGAAGATTAGGGAAGGCTATGCAGAACGAAAGTAAAACCGAACTGGCTACAAAGTCAACAAAAACAGAATGCTGGACGACAGGAAAGACTTACGGAGCAACGGTGTCTAATGCTTGAACCAAAAATAAACAACAGGTGAGTGCCCCTAACAAAAGGCATTGAAGATTAGGGAAGGCTATGCAGAACAAAACTAAAACCGAACTGGCTAAAAAGTAAACAAAAACAGAATGCTGGACGACAGCAAAGACTTACGAAGCAAAGGTGTCTAATGCTTAAACCAAAAATAAACAAAAGGTGAGTGCCTCTAAGAAAAGGCATTAAAGATTAGGGAAGGCTATGCAGAATGAAACTAAAACCGAACTGCCTACAAAGTAAACAAAAACAGAATGCTGGACGACAGCAAAGACTTACGAAGTAAAGGTGTCAATTGCTTAGACCAAAAATAAACAACAGGTGAGTGCCCACAAGAAAAGGCATTGAAAATTAGGGAAGGCTATGCAGAACGAAACTAAAACTGAACTGGCTACAAATTAAACAAAAACAGAATGCTGGACGACGGCAAAAACTTACTGTGGAGCAAAGACTGCGTCTGCAAAGTACATCCGAACATGACATGACAATCAACAATCTCCCCACAAAGAAGGATAAAAACAACCGAAATATTCTTGATCGCTAAGATAAAGTAGATGCGGGGAATATTGCTCAAAGGAAGACATGTTACCGCTACAGGAAAATAACAAAAAAAGAGAAAAAGCCACCAAAATAGGAGTGCAAGACAAGAACTAAAAGACTACACACAGAAAAACAGCAAAAAACTCAAAATAAGTCACGGCATGATGTGACGAGAGCTATTGTGATGCATGCTTGGTTATGCTTTGAATTCCATCCATCCATCCATCCATTTTACTACCGCTTGTCCCTTTTCGGAAGTCATATCCAACAATTGCGACAACAATTTTTTTTACTGTCAATTGAGTTTTGTGTTTTAATGATTTCTGCTGGTGGTGTCAACGCCAAAAATGTGCCTTGGCTCAAAAAAGGTAAACAAACACTTCCCTAGGTAATGTAACATAAATACATTTACTTCCGAGTTTACACACTTTTTATACATTTCCTGGCCCTGCGATGAGGTGGCGACTTGTCCAGGGTGTACCCCGCCTTCCGGACGATTGTTGCTGAGATAGGCACCAGCGCCCCCCGCTACCCCAAAGGAATAAGCGGTAGAAAATGGATGGATGGATGGATGTATATTTCCTGAACGTTTTTCCATCTGGGGTAATACTATTAAGAAGATATTTCAATATTAGAGATGTTGAAGTGTGATGACAATCTCTCATCGTCTATCATTTGCCAACAATGCTCTCAACAGTGGACAAATGTTCTTACATTATTCATTACTATAATAGTATTAAATAATATATTAGTTATAATAAATGTCATTTCTATAATAATATTTAATAATAGTTCTAATAAATGAAAACATTGTAGTAACTCGACAATGAGCTGTGAGTATGTGACTTTACCGCCATTTAGTGTCTACTTTTAAGTCTGCGGGCTATAAAACGAGTAAAACACCAATACAGTATTGTTGTGCTGGTGGTAAAAATAAATAAAGCCATTCCAAATGTGTGTGCGATGACACCATGATGTCACTATTGCCGACATCTTGGATCTCGGTCTAATCCCAGCTGGCCAAAAGGCTGTAGAACAGGGGTCAGCAACCCAAAATGTTGAAAGAGCCATATTGGACCAAAAATACAAAAACAAATATGTCTGGAACACAAACAATTAACAGCCACATTACACACAATAGTGTGTCATGATATATAAATTGAATTAAGAGGACTTAATGGAAACTAAATGAGCTGAAATATAGCTACAAATGAGGCATAATGATGCAATATGTACATACAGCTAGCCTAAATAGCATGTTAGCATCGATTAGCTTGCAGTCATGCAGTGACCAACAGAGGTGGGTAGAGTAGCCAGAAATTGTACTCAAGTAAGAGTACAGTTACTTTAGAGATTTATTACTCAAGTAAAAGTAAGGAGTAGTCACCCAAATATTTACTTGAGTAAAAGTAAAAAGTATGTTGTGAAAAAACTACTCCAGTACTGAGTAACTGATGAGTAACCTGATTACGGCAACAAATAATGCACAAAAACATAAAAATAGCAATGAACAAATACAGAGCCAGTAATATCTCTTAAGCAACTAAAACAATAATATATATTAAATAATAGAACATTAAAATAAAATGAAAAAAATGGCACATTGAGCCACAATAACTTAACAGCACCATAGCCTCAGTAGGAATTCATTGATTTGATTGATTGATTAAAACATGTATTAGTAGATTGCACAGTACAGTAAATATTCCATACAATTGACCACTAAATGGTAACACCCCAATAAGTTTTGCAACGTTTATCAATTACTTAATAAATGACCAAGTCGAGGTGATCTACCTCATATATACATACACACACATATCATACATACACACACAAATCATTTATACACACACATATCATATATATATATATACATATATATATGTATATATATTAAATATATATATATATATATGCATTTATATATACAGTATATAATTTATATTTATTTATTTTGCCGTTTTTGTTGACATGTTAAAGGTGTTTTAATGAATATACATGCATGTTTAAATATAAATTCCTATCTTTCATGAAGACAAGAATATAAGTTGGTGTATTACCTGATTCTGATGACTTGCAATGATTGGAATCAGACGTCCACGTTTTCAAATGGAGGAGAAAAAAAGTTTCTCTTTTCTGTCTAATACCACATGAAAGTCGTTGGTTTTTGGGATCTTATTTGTCCAGCGTCCATATTCGTTTTTATACACTTTACAAGAAATACATTGGCGGCAAACTCCGTGGCTTGCTAGCTTGTTTGCGCTGGCTTTCGGAGACTCTTATTTTGTTAGCGCAGGCGCGATGGAGCGGCACTTTTATTGTGAAGACAGGAACTGTGCGATCAGTCTTTAGGCTTTTGACGGGAAGTTCGGTTGAACTAAAAAGTGTCTTTTTTCCTTTACACTTTTGATTGATTGTTTGAAACTTTTATTATTAGATTGCACAGTACAGTACATAATCCGTACTATTGACCACTAAATGGTAACAACCGAATACGTTTTTTAACTTGTTTGAGTCGGGTCATGTGACCGCCTGGCTCTGTTTGATTGGTCCAACGTCACCAGTGACTGCATGTGATTGGTGAAACGCAGGCATGCGTAGATTCTACTTTGAAGCTCTGTCATTAACCAAAACAAACATTAATAGATCGATAAAAAAAAGTAGCGAGTAGCGAGCTGAATGTAGATAAATGGAACGGAGTAAAAGTAGCGTTTCTTCTCTATAAATATACTCAAGTAAAAGTATGTTGCATAAAAACTACTCGTAGAAGTACAATTTATCCCAAAAGTTACTCAAGTAAATGTAACGGAGTAAATGTACCGCGTTACTACCCACCTCTGGTGACCAAATATGTCTGATTAGCACTCCACATAAGTCCATAACATCAACAAAACTCACCTTTGTGCATTCATGCACAACGTTAAAAGTTTGGTGGACAAAATGAGACAGAAAAAGAAGTGGCATGAAACACGTCCTAGAAAGTTATACATGTAAACAAATTACGGTGAGTTCAAGGACCGCCAAAATTAGTAGGACAAAACAGCGCTCGCCAAATACTTGAATCAGTGAAACATGTTTAATATAAAAAGTGTGCTTTGTAACAATTAGGGAGGTTTGTGTCATGTTTGTCCTCCTACAGAAACCAGATTAATACAAACAAAAAAAATGTTCCCCCTCATCTTTTTCCATTTTTTATATATTTTTGAAAAAGCTCCAGAGAGCCACTAGGGCGGCGCTAAAGAGCTGCATACGGGTTGCCAACCCCCGGTGTAGAAGAAATTTTTTAGGATGTCTGCTAGTGATACCGCTTTTTCACACAAGTCGGCTGCTCTGGCGCCTCGGCCAATAAGACGATGACTTTGTTATCTTTCCTCCGCTCTTGTTTTTCGTCGTCTTCCGCTCAACGTTGCCCGGATTTGTTATTGTGGTTTTTTTCAGTGTTTTCTTTTCTCCTCTCGCTTTAATTTGTTTTCAGCATCCTTCCGTCGGCCAGCGTTCTTCCTCCATGTCCCGTATCGCATTTCTTTCATTTGTTGGTCTTTTCAGCTGCCAACCGTCTACAACAGTGGTCCCCAACCCGGTACCGGGCCACAGAAGAATTTTTATTCATTTTTATTTAAAAAAAATAATAATAATAAATAAATGTTTTTTTATTTTTATTTTTTTTATTTTATCAATCAATGTTTATTTATATAGCCCTAAATCACAAATGTCTCAAAGGACTGTACAAATCATTACGACTACGACATCCTCGGAAGAACCCACAAAAGGGCAAGGAAAACTCACACCCAGTGGGCAGGGAGAATTCACATCCAGTGACAATGCTGACTATGAGAAACCTTGGAGAGGAACTCAGATGTGGGCAACCCCCCCCCCCCTTTAGGGGACGGATTTTTTTAAATCAACGTAAAAAACACAATACACACTTACAATTAGTGCACCAACCACAAAAACCTCCCCTTTTTCATGACAAAGAGAATAAAAAGGACCCCCCCCCCGGGACAAATTATTTAGCGTTGACCGGTCCGCGGATACAAAAAGGTAGGGGACCACTGGTCTACAACAATCACCATCCTGGGTTATTAGCACTCATTGATATCGTCATTGACTTATTGATGATGTGTTAGGGATGGGCGATACGGCCATCGGATCTTTTTGTGTGGAGTTTGCATGTTCTCCCCGTGAATGCGTGGGTTCCCTCCGGGTACTCCGGCTTCCTCCCACCTCCAAAGACATGCACCTGGGGATAGGTTGATTGGCAACACTAAATTGGCCCTAGTGTGTGAATGTGAGTGTGAATGTTGTCTGTCTATCTGTGTTGGCCCTGCGATGAGGTGGCGACTTGTCCAGGGTGTACCCTGCCTTCCGCCCGATTGTAGCTGAGATAGGCGTCAGCGCCCCCCGCGACCCCGAAAGGGTCTGTTTTCCAGGTTGCCCTGCTCTTCAGGAGATATTGAATACACTTCAATAAAATCCCCTGAAGAGCAGGGAAACCTTGAAAACAGACTTGTAGGGATGAAATAGCCTCTGTGTTTTTTCCTGACCTAACATATATTCTGCTCTACCCCAGTACATATATATATATATATATATATATATATATATATATATATATATATATATATATATATATATATATATATATATATATATATATATATATATATAAGGTGCTGTGAATCCACGGGACCCACACGATTCAATTCGACTCTTGGTGGTAACGATTCAATTCAGAATCGATAACATTAGATGCCAGTTCTATGATTAACTTTATTCCTCCATAAAATAAATAACCAGCTCTGATACATTTATGTATTACTTTTTTAAAAAACTGCTTTTTTTTATCACATTTTACCCAAACATTTAGTAAAGTGGCTGGACAAGACAGTTTTTTTGTTTGTTTGTTTTTTAATCGTTTTTTTATTTTATTTTTTATTTTTTTTACAAAATGAAAATTTTTACAAAAAAGAATGGCGATTTTTTTTCAAACTGCCTAAAGATAGGTGTGCCAAGCTTGTGGCACCCTATTCAAAAACACTTGAGGCTGTAATTGCTGCCAAAGGTGCATCAACAAAGTATTGAGCAAAAGCTCAGATTTTATTTTAGTTTTTTTACCTAAAAAAGACATTTTCATATTGTCATTATGGGGTATTGTGTGGAGAATTTTGAGGACAAAAATGAATGTATTCCGTTTTGGAATATGGCTGTAACATAACCAAATGTGGAAAAAGTTAAGCGCTGTGAATACTTCCCGGGTGTACTTTATGATGGTTAGGGGCTGTGAATCTACAGGCACCACATGATTCGATTCGATTATTGGTGGTAACGAGTGGATTCATTTAATAAAGTGACAGGACAAGACAGTTTTTTTTTTTTTAATTGTTTTTAATGTTTTTCAACAAAATAAGAATTGTTACTAAAAGAATCGCGATTCGTTACTTATGCACATGTGTTTTTTTGTTTTTTTTACTTTTTTACTTCCAAAAACATTTTCACATTGTCATTATTGGGTATTGTGTGGATAATTCTGAGGACAAAATGTAATGTATTATGAAACATTTATTGAAGTGACTGTACAAGACTTTTTTTTTCAATCGTTTTTTTGGGGGGGGTTGGAACAATATTAGAATTGTTACAAATAAGAATTGCGATTCGTTACTTATGCACAGGTGTTTTTTTTGTTTTTTACTTAAAAATAACATTTTCCCATTGTCATTATGGGGTATTGTGTGGATAATTTTGAGGACAAAAAATTAATCTATTCCGAAACATTAAAGTGACTGGACAAGACAGTTTTTTTTTTTTGTTGTTTAAAAAATTTTTTTTTATTGTTTATTTTATTTTTATTTTTTTCTGGATGAAATGAGAATTGTTACAAATAAGAATCGCTATTCGTTACTTATGCACATGTGTTTTTTTGTTTTTTTACTTCTAATTTTTTTTTCCCATTTTCATAACTGGGTATTGTGTGGATAATTTTGAGGACAAAATTTAATGTATTACAAAACATTTATTAAAGTGACTGTACAAGACAGGTTTTTTTGTTGTTGTTTTTTTTTAATAGATTTTTTATTTTTTGGGTGGGGACAGTATTAGAATTGTTACAAATAAGAATTGCGATTCGTTACTTATGCACATGTGATTGTTTTAGTTTTTTACATCAAAAAACATTTTCCCATTTTCATTATGGGTTATTGTGTGGAGAATTTTGAGGACAAAATTTAATGTATTCCGAATCCCTTATTAAAGTGACTGGACAAGACAGTTTTTTTTTGTTGTTTTTTAAAATCAATTTTTTTTTTTTAAATCAATTTTTTATCGGGGGGTACAAAATGAGAATTGTTACAAATAATAATTGCAATTTGTTACTTATTTTGTTTTTTACTTCAAAAAACATTTTCTCATTGTCATTATGGGGTATTGTGTGGAGAATTTTGAGGACAAAAAAGAATCTATTCTGAGACATTAAAGTTTTTTTTTGTTTAAATTTTTTTTTAATCGTTTTTTGATTTTTTTCTGGATCAAATGAGAATTGTTACAAATAAGAATCGCTATTTATTACTTATGCACGTGTGGTTTTTTTTGTTTTTGTTTTTTTACTTCAAAAAATATGTTCACATTGTCATTAATAGGGTATTGTGTGGAGAATTTTGAGGACAGTACACCCGTTTTGGAATAGGGCTGTAACATAAAATGTGTAAAAAGTGATGCAACGTATGACGATAGTATTGGCATCTAAAATGGATATCTCTTGTTTATGTCGCACAAGTCCGAGTGTGTGTTGATTGCGTCTGCGCCCTCTTTAGGGTACATCCCCAGCTACCTGGAGAAGGATGAGCCATGCGTGGTGTGTGGCGACAAGGCCACAGGTTACCACTACCGCTGCATCACCTGTGAGGGCTGCAAGGTGCGCACACACACACACACACACACGAGGCACGCCCAAGGTCCACCTGACAAATACCGGTCTTTTGCAGGGTTTCTTCCGCAGAACCATCCAGAAGAACCTGCACCCCAGCTACTCGTGCAAGTACGAAGGCTGCTGCATCATCGACAAGATCACGCGCAACCAGTGCCAGCTGTGTCGCTTCAAGAAGTGCATCGCCGTGGGCATGGCCATGGACCGTAAGTGCCTCGCAGAAGCACGCCTGTGCGCCGCGCGGCTGACGTCCCGTCTGTCACGGCAGTGGTGCTGGACGACTCCAAGAGGGTGGCCAAGCGGCGCCTCATCGAAGAGAACCGGGAGCGCCGCAAGAAGGAGGAGATCGTGAAGACGCTCCAGAACCGCCCCGAGCCCACCGGCTCGGAGTGGGAGGTGATCCACATGGTGACCGAGGCCCACCGGCACACCAACGCTCAGGGTTCCCAGTGGAAACAGAAGCGCAAGTTCCTGGTAAGACGGCGTGCGCTTGGCGTGGAAGGTTGTACTTCCTGGAATCGAACCACACAAGGTGGAGGTCTGCTTTGAATCCTCACGTAAACATACTTGATTTTTCAAACAAGAGTATTCCTAAAACTGCTGTTTCAGCATGAAAGGGTAAACCTGAAATAAGTGCCTTCAGCTCCTGTATGTCAACATTTTTAACGAGTGACAAACTTACTTTCGGGCGTTCTGTACTCCTGCTGCAGCCGGCTTTTTCTTCCCCAAATATTTCTTTAGCTGCACATCGCATACTTGCCAACCTTGAGACCTCCGATTTCGGGAGGTGGGGGGGGGAGCGTCGTCGGGCGTGGTTAAGAGGGGAGGAGTATATTTACATCCACAATTCACCAACTCGAGTAATTCATATATATTTCATATATATAATATGCAGTGGTGCAAAAACGTATTTAGTCAGCCACCGATTGTGCAAGTTCTCCCACTTAAAATGATGACAGAGGTCTGTAATTTTCATCATAAGTACACTTCAACTGTGAGAGACAGAATGTGAAAAAAAAATCCAGGAATTCACATTGTAGGAATTTCAAAGAATTTATCTGTAAATTATGGTGGAAAATAAGTATTTGGTCAACCATTCAAAGCTCTCCCTGACGGAAGGAGGTTTTGGCTCAAAATCTCACGATACATGGCCCCATTCATTCTTTCCTTAACACGGATCAATCGTCCTGTCCCTTTAGCAGAAAAACAGCCCCAAAGCATGATGTTTCCACCCCCATGCTTCACAGTAGTTATGGTGTTCTTGGGATGCAACTCGGTATTCTTCTTCCTCCAAACACCACGAGTTGAGTTTATACCAAAAAGTTCTATTTTGGTTTCATCTGACCACATGACATTCTCCCAATCCTCTGCTGTATCATCCATGTATCCATTTTGGTATAAACTCAACTCGTCGTGTTTGGAGGTAGAAGAATACTGTTTACCTATGATGAAAATTACAGACCTCTGTCATCATTTTAAGTGGGAGAACTTGCACAATCGGTGGCTGACTAAATACTTTTTTGCCCCACTGTATATGCATGCCTATATATATATGCATGTGTATGAAATACTTGACTTTCAGTGAATTCTAGCTATATATATATTTATTTTATTATATATATAAATAAAAGAAATAGTTGAATTTCAGACGGCACCTATGAAATACACAGTAATAAAAACACAGTTGTTCTACTAACTATACTGTGCTTGCTGGTTACTAAAAAAACAAAACATCAACACTTACCTTTCACTATTAGAGTAACCTTTGTTTTGCCATTTATTTCTTCATTTTGCTCATTGACAGTGTAATATATTGGGTTGGAGTCAATAACCAGGCGAAGTGATGAAGTTACGTCTCTTTACTGTGGGCTTCAGAACAGACTCCCTCACTTGCCGTCAGGTGCACAACACCACGTAAATCGTCGGTTAATCAAAAAGCAACCCCATAACGCTATAGCCAACATTCACCAGGAGATGGAAACAGATAACCTAGATCACTCTAGTACAGACGGCGTCGCCATGGCTGTAACTTCCTCCTTCTTCTGCTTCGTGTCCTTGTGTGTGCAGTTTTTTTTTTTTTTATCCGTAGATGTTATAAAGTGATTGAGCAGGCAAGCTGTTTATATAATGAGAAAGCGGACGTGAAGGAGCTGGAGGGTGCGTGGCCTCCAACTCCGGCTGAATTTCCGTAGATTTTCAGGAGAAAATTTCTTGCGGGAGATTTTTGGGAGAGGCGCTGAATTTCGGGAGTCTCCCGGAAAATCCGTGAGGGTTGGCAAGTATGGCACATCGCCTTCCCTCTCTGCATCCTGTGGTCATGCCGCAAGCTCCAGCATGGCTCGCTTCGACGCACACGGGCGATTGAACAAAATGTTGTTTCCTGGGCGCTCGGTATTGCAAGTAAGATAAAGCCAGAAATAGGTAACAAAATGTAGGGGGAGGTAAGACATAGATAATAGAAAGTAAGAAGTTGGTAGCAGAAGGTAAGACATAGCTAATAGAAGATAAAAGGTAGGTAGCAAAAGGTAAGAAGTAGGTAGCAGAAGGTAATGAGTAGATAAGAGAAGGTAGGAGAAGGTAATAACTAGGTAACATAAAGTAAGAAGTAAATAATAGAAGGGTAGGAGAAGGTAATAAGTAGCTAACAGAAGGTAAGACATAGATAACAGAAGGTAGAAGGTAAGACGTAGATAATAGATGGTAATTAGTAGCTAACAGAAGGTAGGACACAGATAACAAAATGTAGGAGAAGGTAAGACAGATAATAGAAGGTAAAAAGTAGATAGCAAAAGGTAAGAAGTAGATAACACAAGGTAGGAAAAAGTAATAACTAGGTAACAAAGTAAGACGTAGATAATAGAAGGTGAAAAGTAGGTAGCAGAAGTTAAGAAGTTGGTAGCAGAAGGTAAGACGTAGATAATAGAAGGTAAAAGGTAGATAGCAAAAGGTAAGAAGTAGATAACACAAGGTAGGAAAGATTAATAACTAGGTAACAAAGTAAGATGTAGATAATAGAAGGTAAGACGTAGGTAGCAGAAGGTAAGGCATAGATAATAGAAGGTAAAAGGTAGGTAGCAAAAGGTAAGAATTAGGTATCAGAAGGTAAGAAGTAGATAACAGATAGAAGGTAATAACTAGGTAATATAAAGTAAGAAGTAAATAGGAGAAGATAATAAGTAGCTAACAGAAGGTAAGACATAGATAACAAAAGGTAGGAGAAGGTAAGACGTAGATAATAGAAGGTAAGACGTAGATAATAGAAGGTAAAAGGTAGGTAGCAAAACGTAAGAAGTAGGTAGCAGTAGGTAAGAAGTAGATAACAGAAGGTAGGAGAAGGTAATAACCAGATAACTTAAAGTAAGAAGTAGATATTAGAAGGGTAGGAGAAGGTAATTAGTAGCTAACAGAAGGTAAGCCGTAGATAACAGAAGGTAGGAGAAGGTAAGACGTTGATAACAGAAGGTAAGGAGTAGGTAGCAGAAGTTAAGAAAAAGGTAGCAGAAGATAAGATGTAGATAAAAGGTAGGTGGCAAAAGTTAAGAAGTAGGTGAAAGAAGGTAAGAAGTAAATAACAGAAGGTAGGAGAAGGTAATAACTAGGTAACATAAAGTAAGAAGTAGATAATAGAAGGGTAGGAGAAGGTCATAAGTAGCTAACAGAAGGTAAGCCATAGATAACAGAAGGTAGAAGTTAAGACGTTGATAATAGATGGTAATAAGTAGCTAACAGAAGATAAGACACAGATAACAAAATGTAGGAGAAGGTAAGACATAGATAATAAAAGGTAAAAGGTACGTAGCAAAAGGTAAGAAGTAGATAACACAAGGTAGGAAAAGTAATAACTAGGTAACAAAGTAAGACGTAGATAATAGAAGGTAAGAAGTAGGTAGCAGAAGTTAAGAAGTTGGTAGCTGAAGGTAAAATGTAGATAATAGGAGGTAATAGGTAGATAGCAAAAGGTAAGTAGATAAAACCAGATAGGAAAAAGTAATAACTAGGTAACAAAGTAAGATGTAGATAATAGAAGGTAAGACATAGGTAGCAGAAGGTAAGACGTAGATAATAGAAAGTAAAAGGTAGGTAGCAAAAGGTAAGAAGTAGGTATCAGAAGGTAAGAAGTAGATAACAGATTGGAGAATGTAATAACTAGGTAATATAAAGTAAGAAGTAAATAATAGAAGGGTAGGAGAAGGTAATAAGTAGCTAACAGAAGGTAAGACATAGATAAAAGGTAGGAGAAGGTAAGACGTAGATAATAGAAGGTAAAAGGTAGGTAGCAAAAGGTAAAAAAGTAGGTAGCAGAAGGTAAGAAGTACATAACAGAAGATAGGAGAAGGTAATAACTAGGTAACAAAGTAAGAAGTAGATAAATGAAAGGTAGGAGAAGGTAATAAGTAGCTAACAGAAGGTAAGCCATAGATAACAGAAGGTAAGACATTGATAACAGAAGGTAAGAAGTAGGTAGCAAAAGTTAAGAAGTAGGTTGCAGAAGGTAAGACGTCGATAATAGAAGGTAAAAGGTAGGTGGCAAAAAGTAAGAAGTAGGTAGCAGAAGGTAAGGAGTAGATAACAGAAGATAGGAGAAGGTAATAACTAGGTAATATAAAGTAAGAAGTCGATAATAGAAGGGAAGGAGAAGGTAATAAGTAGCTAACAGAAGGTGAGTCATAGATAACAGAGGGTAGGAGAAGGTAAGAAGCAGGTAGCAGAAGTTAAGTAAGTAGCAGAAGGCAAAACGTAGATAATAGAAGGTAAAAGGTAGGTAGCAAAAGGTAAGAATTAGGTAGCAGAAGGTAAGAAGTAGATAACAGATGGTAGGAGAAGGTAATAACTAGGTAACATACAGTAAGAAGTAGATAATAGAAGGGTAGGAGAAGGTAAGAAGTAGCTAACAGAAGGTAAGCCATAGATAACAGAAGGTAGGAGAAGGTAAGAAGTAGACAATAAAAGGTAAGAAGTAGTAGCAGAACGCAAGACGTACATAATAGAAGGTAAAAGGTAGGTAGCAATAGGTAAGAAGTAGGTAGCAGAAGGTAATAAGTAGATAACAGAAGGTAGGAAAAAGTAATAACTAGGTAACACAAAGTAAGAAGTAGATAATAGAAGGGTAGGAGAAGGTAATAAATAGTTAACAGAAGGTAAGACATAGATAACAGAAGGTAGGAGAAGTTAAGAAGTAGGTAGCAGAAGGTGAGACGTAGAATTTGGACATATCCACAGAGAGACAGGTAGCAACGTTCATGGAGTCCAAGAGTATACTCACGGACATTGCAAATGTAGAAGCTTGCCAGCCACTCCATAAGAAGAAGGGTGGATCGGCACCAGCAATAATAATGAGGTTCGCCAACAGGAAATATAAAACTGCATTACTAAAACAAGGGAGGAAGTTAAAAGGAACAGATGTGTACATAAGTAAACATTTAACAAAGAAAAACGCAAACATAGGCAGAAAAGCACACAGTCTAAGAAAACAAGGCAAAATACAACAAACATGGACAGCAAACTGCAAAATATTTATTAAACTAAATGGAACACCGGAGGAAGCAAGAGTAATAGTCATAAGGAAAATAGCAGAGCTGGATAAATATCAATAACGATAAATAAATCAAACACAACCATGACACAAACAAACAATAATCAATCAGAAAGAGAATTTACAACCTTTTCCAGCACTGATCATAACGGGACAGAATTGGACAGTGCTATAGATCCAGACACACATTTTGTTTTCTCACATGGACAATAATTGTTTATATTACACAGAAGTACAATTCAACACCAACAATAATTCTAAAAAAACAAACTGTCAATTATTCATATTAACTGCAGAAGCTTGTGTGCAAATTTTAACAATATGAAATCATTTTTGGAACAATTTAAAGAACATTTCTAAATGATTGCTGTATCAGAGACATGGATGGATACAAAAAAAGGAACGGACTTTGGACTAGAATATGAACTCAATTATATTAATAAATTAAATAAGAATGTAGGCAGAGTTGCTGTAAATGTGATGAAGGACTTCCATTACAGGGTGGTAAAAAACACGTCACTAGCGATTGACAATGTTTTAGAGCAGGGGTGTCAAACTCAAATACAGAGCGGGCCAAAATTTAAAACTGAACGAAGCCGCGGGCCGAGGTTGAACAAATTAATCCTTTAATAGGGACCCAAACAAGTTTTGCATTGAATATTGACCAAGCAAGGCTTGTATAAATTTATAGTGACATGCAAAGTCCAGTTTAAAATAATAATAATTAAAAAATATCAATGGCATATCAAATAAAATAAAAAAACAAATTGAATGCCTCTTTTCGGCGGCGGGTTTGAGTTGGGGCGGAGTTTGGTGGTAGCGGGGGTGTATATTGTAGCGTCCCGGAAGAGTTAGTGATGCAAGGGGTTCTGGGCATTTGTTCGGTTGTGTTTATGTTGTGTTACGGTGCGGATGTTCTCCCGAAATGTGTTTGTCATTCTTGTTTGGTTTGGGTTCACAGTGTGGCGTATATTTGTAACAGTGTTAAAGTTGTTTATACGGCCACCCTCAGTGTGACCTGTATGGCTGTTGACCAAGTATGCCTTGCATACACTTGTGTGTGTATGAGCCGCATATATTATGTGAGTGGGCCGGCACGCTGTTTGTATGGAGGAAAAGCGGACGTGGCGATATGTAGAGAACGCCAAAGGCAGTGCTTTTACGGCCCGCCCCCAATATTATTTTCCAGGTGGAAATCGGGAGAAATTCGGGAGGGGCACTGAACTTCGGGAGTCTCCCGGGAAAATCGGGAGGTTTGACGAGTACGAGTATTAGTGGTGAATGCGGTGTTACAACGGCGGGCCAGCTCTAATGTTAATTTGATATTGCCTCAAGGGCCAAATGAATTTACACAGCGGGCCAAATTTGGCCCGCGGGCCAGAGTTTGACACCCATGGCATAAAGGGTTTGGTATTGAACTGGGTAAGAAGCTATTTAACCAACAAGAAGCAAGATGTGAAGATGGGTGAAAATATGTCAACGCGGTTGGATATATCTTGTGGTGTACCCCAGGGATCAATACTGGGACCAAGATTGTTTAATCTTTATACAGTATAAACGACATTTGTAAATTTACAAAGGACTTGAAGTTAGTTTTATTTGCAGACGACACAACTGCTTTCTGTTCCGGAGAGAACACAGAGAAAATAATACAAATAATAACGGAAGAAATGAACAAATTAAAAAAATGGTTTGATTAAAACAGACTATCTTTGAATCTCAGTAAAACTAAAATAATGCTAATTGGTAACAGCAGAAAAGAGCATCAGACACGAATACAAATAGACGGAGTAGATATTGAAAGGGTAAAAGAAACCGGATTTTTGGGAGTATTAATAGATGATAAAATGAACTGGAAATCTCATATACCAAACATACAACATAAAGTGGCAAAAACATTTCAATAATGAATGAAGCAAAATAAGTCCTGGGCCAAAAATCACTTTATATTCTCTACTGCTCGCTAGTGTTACCATATCTGAGTTATTGTGCAGAAATGTGGGGAAACAACTACAAATGTGCGCTACATTTGTTAACGGTGTTACAAAGAAGATCAATTAGAATGACACATAACGTTGGATATAGAGAACATACACTTTATTTATTGAGTCAAAAATATTAAAGTTCGGTGATTTGGTAAAATTGCAAACAGCTAAATTGATGTACAAAGCAAATTATAACCTGATACCAAAGAATGTACAACAATTATTCTCAACTAAAGAGGAGAAATATAACCTTAGAGGATAATCTAATTTAAAACATTTGTATGCACATACAACACTTAAAACCTTTAGCATATCAGTATGTGGAATTAAATTATGGAATGGATTAAGTAAAGAAGTTAAACATTGGACTGATATGATCCAGTTTAAGAGGTTGTTCAAATTAATAGTGCTTACAAAGTACAAAGAAAAAGAATTAAGAGAAACACTTTCAACCTTATTGAAAATAAGATATTCTTCATCTCAGTATGTTAATAATGACTGAATTAATTAAGTACATATTACAAAACTGTTGTGTTACTCATTCACGGATGTCATTTTACTATAAAAAGGTCAGTAAATTAATGTATATATTTGTAAATGTTCTGAAGTGGGAATGGGGTAGGATTAAATAAGCTTTGCTTCTTCCTACTCCTTTTCGGACATGATGTATTGTGTATTGTGAAATGAGGAAATTGCCTGATGTATAATGTGGTAGGTATGTCATGTTCAAAATGAACTAAGAAAAGAAAAAGAAAGATAATAGAAGGTAAAAGGTAGGTGGCAAAAGGTAAGAAGTTGGTAGCAGAAGGTAAGAAGTAGGTGACTAAAGGTAGGAGAAAGTAATAACTACGTAACATAAAGTGAGAAGTAGATAATAGAAGGGTAGGAGAAGGTAATAACAGAAGGTAGGAGAAGGTAAGAAGTAGACAATAGAAGGTAAGAAGTAGGTAGCAGAAGTTAAGAAGTAGGTAGCAGAAGGTAAGATGTAGATAAAAGGTAGGTGGCAAAGGGTAAGAAGTAGATAACAGAATGTAGGAGATAGTAATAACTAGGTAACATAAAGTAAAAAGTAGATCATAGAAAGGTAGGAGAAGGTAATAAGTAGATAACAGAAGGTAAGACATCGATAACAAAAGGTGGGAGAAGGTAAAAAGTAGATAACAGAATGAAGGTGAAGGTAATAGCCAGGTAACATAAAGTAAGAAGTAGATAATAGAAGGATAGAAAAAGTTAATAAGTAGCTAACAGAATGTAAGATATAGATAACAGAAGGTAGAGGAATGTAAGAAGTAAACAACAGAAGGTAAGAAGTTGGCAACGGAAGGTAAGCAGTAGATAACAAAAGGTAAGAAGTAGCAGAAAGTAGGACAACGGAAGAAGTAGATAACAGAAGGTAAGAAGTAGATAACAAAAGGTAAGAAGTAGGTAGCAGAAGGTAGGGCAACGGAAGAAGTAGATAACAAAGTACAAGGTAGATAACAGAAGGTAGGAGAAGGTAAGAAGTTGATAATAGAAGGTAAGAAGTAGATAACAGAAGGTAAGAAGTAGGTAACTTTGGGTAATAAGTAACAGAAGGTAAAAAGTAGATAACATAAGACAGTAGAAGGTAAGCAGTAACATAAGACAGAGGAAGGTAAGAAGTAAGTACCATAAGGTAAGAAGTAAGTAAGAGAAGGTAAGTAAGTAGCAGTAGGTAACATAAGGTAAGAAGTAAGTAAGAGAAAGTAAGTAAGTAGCAGTAGGTAACATAAGGTAAGAAGTAAGTAAGAGAAGGTAAGTAAGTAGCACTAGGTAACATAAGGTAAGAAGTAGGTAACAATAGGTAATAAATAACATAAGGAAAGAAGTAGGTAACAAGACAGAAGGTAAGACGTGAGTAACATAAGGTAAGAAGTAAGTAATAAGACAGAAGAAGGTAAGACGTAAGTAACAAGGTAAGAAGTAAGTAACAGAAGGTAAGAAGTAACAGAAGGTAAGAAATAGGTAACAAGACAGAAGAAGGTAGGACGTAAGTAACATAAGGTAAGAAGTAACAGAAGGTAAGTAAGTAACAGAAGGTAAGAAGTATGTAACAGAAGTTAAGAAGTAGGTAACAAAGTAAGAAGTAGGTAACAAGACAGAAGAAGGTAAGACATAAGTAACAGAAGGTAAGAAGTAAGTAACAGAAGTTAAGTAAGTAACAGAAGGTAACAAGTATGTAACAGAAGGTAAGAAGTAGGTAACAAAGTAAGAAGTAGGTAACTGAAGGTAAGAAGTAAGTAACAGAAGGTATGTAGTAAGTAACAGAAATTAAGAAGTAGGTAACATAAGGGAAGTAAGTAACACTAGATAAGAATTAGGTAAGATAAGGTAAGAAGTATGTAACAGAAGGTAAGAAGTAATTAGAAGTAAAAGGTAAGAAGTAGGTAACAGAGTTAGGAGGAAGTAGGTAACAGAAAGTAAGAAGTAACATAAGGTAAGAAGTAGGTAACATATGGTAGGTAGGAGAAGGTAAGATAAATAGTGTAAATCTAGTTACTTAGTTTTACCTGTTGAAAATAATAGTATAAAAACATTTGATTTTATTGAACACATGTTGCTGAAGAGGAATGAAAGGAGGAGAGAGCCACACATTCCTACTTTCTTGAATGCAACATTGTTTCTCACCTTCTTCATCAAAGTGCTGCTGCCCCTCTCAATTACCTTTGGCCCCCCACAGGTGGATCATTCTGAAGTGATATTACATTTTTTAACTCGTCTGTTGCATCCGAAATAACCAAATCCGAGGAAAAGCAGAGCCTAGATAAACCGAGGCACAGTCCTCCTGGACCTGTCCTGAAACATCCCACGACCTCGAGCCACGTGTTCTCAAAACGGCGACTTCATCTCTCGCTATTCCTTCCTCGTCTTCCTCGCAGCCTTCAATCCTTCTGGGCCGGTCTTAATTCCTCCCATGGTTTCCCTCCTCCTGCTCTAATCTCCTCTCCCGTCTCGCTGTCCCACCGCGCCTGAGCTGGCGCCTCATCCGGCGAAATCCTCGCTCGCTCACCTCACGTGCCAGCTGGCGAGGGAGCCGGCGGCCCCTGCGTTTTTTTTCCTGCTTTCTCGCTCGCGCCGGTGAACTCGGGGCCTCGGGATCCTGGCATCGCTCTTCTGTTCCCAAATTCTCACGCCACCGCCGGGTTCTGGAAGTGTAAGGGAGGGGGGGCGGGGTTGAGAAGCGCCCGCGGTGGGGATGGCAGCCATTGTGGAGGGTTGTTGCTAGGCAACTGGAAGGATGTGGCTGGGTGTGGTGGGAAGGGGCCCACATGGGGATTAGTTGAAGAAGTGTGAAGTATAGGAATGTTAGTGTGTGTTTGTATGCAAATGAGTCCTCCCGATTGTAATCAGGCCTGGTCTCCCCCGCAGCCGGACAAGATCGGCCAGTCGCCGGTGGCGCCCACGTCGGACGGCGACAAGGTGGACCTGGAGGCCTTCAGCGAGTTCACCAAGATCATCACTCCCGCCATCACGCGCGTGGTGGACTTTGCCAAAAAACTGCCCATGTTCTCCGAGGTGAGCGCCGCCGACGCAACTTTGGATACCGTGGGCGCGGAAAAGAATCGATTCACTTCAGAATCGCGATCTTGAGTCATCAATTCTTCATTTACTATTTTTTAAATAAAGTATTTATATTCGGAAAGACATTTATGGTCCATCTCCATGCAACCAGAGTGAGTTTGTGTAACCTATAACCTGTTTTAAAAAAGTTATAATTATTATACCAAATATTACATTGCCAGAATCAGTTTGGATCAAATCATCAACGATTCGGAGTTTGAATCGGATCGAATCGTTAGGTACTCAAAGATTCACACCCTCAACAGGGGTGCGCAAAAGAATCGATTCACATCCTAATTGTGGTCCTTAGTCATCCTGTTACAAAATCGATTCATGATTTTCAAAAATCAATGTGTGTGTGTGTGTGTGTGTGTGTGTGTGTGTGTGTGTGTGTGTGTGTGTGTGTGTGTGTGTGTGTGTGTGTGTGTGTGTGTGTGTGTGTGTGTGTGTATATATATATCCATCCATCCATCCATCAATTTTCTACAGCTTATTCTCTTTTGGGGTCGCGGGGGGTGCTGTCGCCTATCTCAGCTACAGTCGGGCGGAAGGCGGTGTAGAACCTGGACAATTCGCCATTTCATCGCAGGGCCAACACAGACAGACAACATTCACACTCACACACTAGGGCCAATTTAGTGTTGCCAATCAACATATCCCCAGGTGCATGTCTTTGGAGGTGGGAGGAAGCCGGAGTACCCGGAGGGAACCCACGCATTCACGGGGAGAACATGCAAACTCCACACAGAAAGATCCCGAGCCTGGATTTAAACCCAGGACTGCAGGACCTTCATATTGTGAGGCAGATGCACTAACCCATCTGCCACCGTGAAGCACTATATATATATATATATATATATATATATATATATATATATATATATATATTATAATATACATGGTTCAGGGATCGGCAACCTTTACCACTCAAAGAGCCATTTTGACCCGTGTCACAAAGTAAAGAAGACAATAGGAGCTGCGAATATCTGTTAGCGGTCACCCAGATAACAAGAATAAGGGCGTGCTATGAAGCCATTGCTTTTGACGCCTTCTACAACACGTACAAACTGCTTGCCAGTCCAGCAACATGTTGTATGTGGCTTCCGCAGATACACCCACACGACTGCAAGGCATACTGGGTGACACAGAGTACACTAATGGTTGTGATATAAACAACTTTAACACTCTTAGTAATATGCGCCACACTGAAGCCACACCAAACAAGAATGACAAACACATTTCGAGAGAACATCCTCACAGTAACACAACATAAACGCAACACAACAAATACCCGAAGTTGGTAGAGTGGCTGTGCCAGCAATCTGAGGGTTACTGGTTCAATTCCCACTTTCTACCATCATAGTCTCGTCCGTTGTGTCCTTGGGCAAGAAACTTCATTCACCCTTGCTCCTGATGGGTCCTTGTGAGCGCCTTGCATGGCAGCTCCCACCGTGAATGTGTGTTTGAATGGGCGAATGTGGAAAATACTGTCAAAGCGCTTTGGGCTCCTTAAAAAGGGGTAGAAAAGCGCTATACAAGTACAACCCATTTACCATACCTCCTCTTTTCACCGGACATGTCCTCTTTTGCGGGGCTGTCCGGGTGGAGTTTTTTAAATGCCTCAAATGTCCGGCATTTTAAGTTAGGGTTGCGTGTATTTTCAATGTACGTTCAGGGTTAAGAAGGGGTTAAAAACAAAACAATTTGTGCACGCAGCAACATTCGTGAGGGAGGGGCAGAGACAGCGAGAGCGAGAAAGTTATGTCGCCAGGCTCTGCTTTTTACCCATAGATTTATCAGACTTTATTTATTATCTATAGCAGGGTTGTCAAAAGTGTGCGGCCCACAGCTAATGTTTTAAAGGCCCACGGCACATTCTAAAAATACTATTAAAATAAACAAAAGAGAAAAAAAAAGGCTTAAAGGCTAAATGAAATTTAGAAAAAGTTGCAACGTCGACTAATGAAACAAAGCTGTTTTTTTTCCTTTCAAACTGTCATTGCTTAAAACATAATATTGAATCAAAATCAATGTTATTATGAATTATTGACCTATCCAAGGTTCCGATTACTTCACATCAAATATTCCACTAGGAAAAATATTTTTGGTGGAAGATTTTGCAAATTTGGTAAATAAATAATCAAAAAATGTATGTTCTGTTGTATTTTTACTGTACCGAAAATGAACCGAACCGTGACCTCTGAACCGATGTACGTACCGAACTCCCTGCGACCCTAAAAAGATTTGGATATGAATCTATTTTATTGTGCACCCCTAGCAGGGGTGTGAATCTTTGGTCACCTAACGATTCGATCCGATTTCAATTCCTGGAATCAGATTCAGAATTGATCGTCCATTCAAACCGAATCTTGCAATGTAATATTTGGTATAATAATTACAACTTTTTTAAAACAGCTTCCAGGTTAGAAACATTCCTTCCGGTTTCATGGAGATGGACTAGAAATGTCTTTGAAAAATATGTTTCATTTAACGATAGACTTTTGAAAATTAAGAATCGATTCTTTTGTGCACCCCTGTTAGTGGTGTGAATCTTCTGCCACCGAACGATTTGATCCGATTCACCATTCCTGGAGTGATGATTCGATTCAGAATCGATTCTCACAATGTATTATTTGGTATAATAATTATAACTTTTTCAAAACATGGTTGCATGGAGATGGACTGAGATGGGTGTCTTAACGATTCAATCCGATTCCAATTCCTGGAGAGATGATTCGATTCAGAATTGATTCTTGCAATTTGTTACTTGGTTTAAAAATTATAACTTTTTCAAAACAGGTTGCATGGAGATGGACTAAAATGTCCTTAAATAAATAAATATTTCATTCAAAAATACACTTTTGAAAAATTAAGAATAGACGACTCAGGATCGCGATTCGGATGTGAATCGATTCTTTTGTGCACCTCTGGTAGTATCGATTCACATCCGAATTGCGATCCTGAGTCATCGATTCTTAATTTTCTATTTTTTAAATAAAATTAAAAAAAATTGGAGACATTTTTAGTCCATCTCCTTGCAACCAAAAGTATAATAATTACAACTTATAAAAGTTATAATGATTACCGTATTTCCTTGAATTGTCGCCGGGTATATAGTATGCGCCTGCCTAGAATTACTGCCGGGTCAAACTCGTTTCGCAAAATATTATTTTTATTAGCGCATTTCTAGAATTTCCACCGGGTCAAACTTGTTTCGCCAACTAATTAGCATATGCCTAGAATTTCCGCCGGGTCAAACTCGTCACGTCACGAGTGACACGTCACCTGTCATCATTTTCAAAATGGAGGAGGCTGATTTGAATCATTTGAAATCCCATAAAGGGAAGAAGATTAAGAGCTATTCAGTAGGATTTAAGGTCCAAACTATTGAATATGCTAAAAAGAACAGTAAGCATCTCTGTTTTATTAATGTACTGTAGCTGCGTGTGTCAAATATGAGTCATTAAATGACTCCCGCCTCCTGGTGGTAGAGGGCGCTAGTGATCCTTCTTGCGACAACTCGGCTGCAGACGAAGTGACAACAAGCAGCAAGAGTGAGCAGCGATCGTTTATTTTTTCCTCTCGCTTGCACTTTTAACATGGAGGATTACATATCTAAAATAAAACAGTTTTCTAAACTGGACTTTCAATCGAAGCAGGAGGTAATAAAGGAAGATCTCCATCGGGACAGAGAGACTTTTAAAACTGAAGAAAGATAAGGAAGACTTCTATAAACAAGTTATCAATGCTTTTGATCAGAAGGAGCTGCGCATGGACTTCATTTATAAGTAAAGGTAAGACCATAATAACGTTTTTTTTTATTAAATGTGATTTTCATGATGGTATCCTTACATCACACTCAAATTTTTAAGCGCAGGCCTAAATTTACCGAATGCCTTTGGTAAGCGCCGCAGTGAGAAGAGTTTTTAAAATAATTAGTGCATGCTTACTTTTACCGCATGTTTTTGGTAAATGCCGGAGTGAGAAGAGGTTTTAAAATAATTAGCGCATGCTTGCCTTTACCGCATGCCTTTGGTAAGCGCCGGAGTGAGAAGAGGTTTTAAATTAATTAGCGCATGCTTACCTTTACCGCATGCCTTTAGTAAACGCTAGAGTTAGAAGAGGTTTTAAAATAATTAGCGCATGCTTGCCTTTACCGCATGCCTTTGGTAAATGCCGGAGTGAGAAGAGGTTTTAAATTAATTAGCGCCCCGGCGGCAATTCAAGGAAATACGGTATACCAAATAATACATTGTGAGAATTGATTCTGAATCGGACTAAAATGTCTTTAAATAAAAAAATATATATATTTATTTATATAATGTATATATATATATATATTTGATTTAAAAATAGACTTTTGAAAATTAAGGATCGACGACTCAGGTTTGCAATTCAGCTCTGAATCGATTTTGTGCACCCCGTGTGCACAAAACAAAATTTTTAATTCCGATTTTAAATCGATTCATGAGTTTCAAAAATTAATTACATTTTTTTTTTAATTTATTCATTTAATTTTTTTCAGTCCGTCTCCTCGCAACCAGAAAGATCTTTTCTCACCTGTAAATTGTTTTGAAAAAGTTTCATTATTATTATTATTATTATTATTATTGCACCAAATTGTGAGGTTTGAATCGAGAATCGATTGAATGGAATTGTCACCCGGGAATCGGACTGAGTGGTTCGGTACTCAGTGTGTGTGCGTGTCAAGGTGCATGACTGACAGGTCAGTCAGCAGCGCAGGAATATGAAACATTCATTAAGGAGGATCCATTGCATTAAACACGAGGGGGCTGGGCCTGTGCATCCGTCGTCCCCTCCGAATGAAAGCGCGGCATTAACGGCGACTTCCTGTGGCGTCCCCGCCAGCTGCCGTGCGAGGACCAGATCATCCTGCTGAAGGGCTGCTGCATGGAGATCATGTCGCTGAGGGCCGCCATGCGCTACGACCCCGAGAGCGAGACGCTGACGCTGAGCGGCGAGATGGCGGTCAAGCGCGAGCAGCTGAAGAACGGCGGGCTGGGCGTGGTGTCGGACGCCATCTTCGACCTGGGCAAGAGCCTGGCGCAGTTCAACCTGGACGACACGGAGGTGGCTCTGTTGCAGGCCGTGCTGCTCATGAGCTCAGGTGCGTCCGCAAGCCTTCCAACACCTGATTCCAGCCCTGTTTTGTCAATATTCCTGTTTGTTTGCAGAGAAGAAAAGTCAACAAATCATAAAAAGAAGGTTTCTTCGCTATTTTTTCACTTTCGATACTGATACCGATGTTGATCCGATACGAGTCATACATAATTATATCATTGAGTAGTGTGGAATGTTAGATCAAGTGAAATGAGTTAAACAGAGAAACACTAACCCAGGGGTCACCAACCTTTTTGAAACCAAGAGCTACTTCTTGGGTAGTGATTAATGGGAAGGGCTACCAGTTTGATACACACTTAAAATAAATGCCAGAAATGGGCAATTTGCTCAATTTACCCAATTTACCTTTAATAAATAAATCTATATATATAAAAAAAATGGGTATTTCTGTCATTTTTTTTTCCTTTTACAGAAGGTTTTTTGTAGAGAATAAATGATGAAAGAAACACTTAATTGAACGGTTTAAAGGAGGCGAAAACAGGAAAAAAAATACAAATAAAATTTTTAAACATAGTTTATCTTCAATTTCGACTCTTTAAAATTCAAAATTCAACCGAAAAAAAGAAGAGAAAAACTAGCTAATTTGAATCTTTTTGAAAAAATTAAAAAAAGAATTAGTAATTTTTTTCCTGATTAAGATTAATTTTTGAATTTTGATGACATGTTTTAAATAGGTTAAAATCCAATCTGCATTTTGTTAGAATATGTAACAAATTCGACCAAGCTATATTTCTAACAAAGACAAATCATTATTTCTTCTAGATTTTCCAGAACAACATTTTTAAAATAAATTCAAAAGACTTTGAAATAAGATTTAAATTTGATTCTAAAGATTTTCTAGATTTGCCAGAATTTTTTTGGGGAATTTTAATCATAATAAGTTTGAAGAAATATTTCAAAAATATTCTTTGTCGAAAAAACAGAAGCTAAAATGAAGAAATAAATTAAAATGTACTTATTATTCTTTACAATAAAAAATAAAAAAATTACTCAAACATTGATTTAAAATGTCAGGAAAGAAGAGGAAGGAATTTAAAAGATAAAAAGGTATATGTGTTTAAAAATCCTAAAATCATTTTTAAGGTTGTATTTTTTTGTGTAAACTTGTCTTTCTGAAATTTATAAGAAGCAAAGTCAAAAGAATAATGAATTAATTTAAACAAGTGAAGACCAAGTCTTTAAAATATTTTCTTGGATTTTCAAATTCTATTTGAGTTTTGTCTCTCTTAGAATTAAAAATGTCATGCAAAGCGAGACCAGCTTGCTAGTAAATAAATAAAATTTAAAAAATAGAGGCAGCTCACTGGTAAGTGCTGCTGTTTGAGCAATTTTGAGAACAGGCCACTGGGCGACTCATCTGGTCCTTACGGGCTACCTGGTGCCCGCGGGCACTGCGTTGGTGACCCCTGCACTAACCTATTCCTTAATGCTGTGTTTAAGTTAAAGTGTTTTATTGTGACACCAGGCAGTCACAATAATTTATAAAGCTCAGGCCATGATGTTGAATGGTGCGGACACGTTTGTTACTGGATACTTTCCGCCTTTTAGACTTTGTTTGTGGAAGTAATAAGCCACCATGATTATTTGATACTTGTTTCTGTTGACAAATGGGCTGCTTTATTGTTCAATGATTATTACCCAGGTCTAGCTTGTGTGCTACTGTGTGCTTAGCTGTTGTGTAGCTGTTAGCTCTTGGTGGCTTGTAGCCTGGCATGTTTACCTTTTGTAAAATACCTAAGTAGATGAGAAGAAAAGACCAACCATGTGTGTTTATTGGAGGACATTTAGATGCAATAATTGATATCGGACTGATATTGTCAAAAAAAAGTAGTTGAGGATATGTGCTTGCATGTAAAATGTGTGATATCATGTGCGATATAAGCAGTCCTGCAGCGTGTTTACTTGTGTGCGGTATCGCAGTCCTGCAGCGTGTTTACTTGTGTGCGATAGAAGCAATCACGCAGCTGTTTACTTGTGTGTGATATCGTGTGCGATACAAGCAGTGCTGCAGTGTTGACTTGTGTGCCATACACGCAGTCCTGCAGAGTGTTTACATGTGTGCGATAGAAGCGGTGTCCTGCGGCTGTTTCCTTGAGTGCGATATCATTTGTGATACAAGCAGTCCTGCAGCGTGTCTACTTGTGTGTGATATTATGTGGGATACAAGCAGTCCTGCAGCGTGTTTACTTGTGTGCGATACAAGCAGCCCTGCAGTGTTTACTTGTGTGCGGTAGAAGCTGTCCTGCAGCTGTTTTCTTGCGTGGAATATCATTTGCGATACAATCAGTCCTGCAGCGTGTCTACTTGTGTGTGATATCATGTGCGATACAAGCTGCCCTGCAGCATGTTTACGTGTGTGCGATATCATGTGCGATACAAGCAGTCCTGCAGCGTGTTTACTTGCATGCGATACAAGCAATCAGGCAGTGTGTTGACTTGTGTGCGATACACACAGTCCTGCAGAGTGTTTACATGTGTGCGATAGAAGCGGTGTCCTGCGGCTGTTTCCTTGAGTGCGATATCATTTGTGATACAAGCAGTCCTGCAGCGTGTCTACTTGTGTGTGATATTATGTGGGATACAAGCAGTCCTGCAGCGTGTTTACTTGTGTGCGATACAAGCAGCCCTGCAATGTTTACGTGTGTGCGATATCATGTGCGATACAAGCAGTCCTGCAGCGTGTTTACTTGCATGCGATACAAGCAATCAGGCAGTGTGTTTACTTGTGTGCGATACAAGCAGTCCTGCAGCGTGTTTGCTTGTGTGTGATGACATGTGCGATGCAAGCAGTCCTGCAGGGTGTTTACTTGTGTGCGATAGAAGCGGTCCTTCAGCTGTTTTCTTGCGTATGATATCATTTGCAATACAAACAGTCCTGCAGCGTGTCTACTTGTGTGTGATATCATGTGCGATACAAGCGGCCCTGCAGCGTGTTTACTTGTATGCGATATCATGTCCGATACAAGCAGCCCTGCAGCGTGTTTACTTGCGAGCGATAAAAGCAATCTCGCAGTGTGTTTTCTTGTGTGCTAGACAAGCAATCCTGCAGTGTGTTTACTTGTGTGTGATGCCATGTACGACACAAGCAGTCCTGCAGTCTTGACTTGCGTGCGATATAATGTGCGATACAAGCAGTCCTGCAGTGTTTGCTTGCATGCAATATCATGTGGGATTGAAGCGGTCCTGCAGCTGTTTACTCGTGTGCGATATTATTTGCGATACAAGTAGTCTTGCAGCATGTTTACTTTTGTGTGATACAAGCAGTCCCGAAGAGTGTTTCCTTGCGTGCGATATCATGTGTGATACAAGCAGTCATGCAACTGTTTACTTGCGTGCGATATCATTTGCGATACAGGCAATCCTGCAGCGGGTTTACTTGCGTGTGATATCATTCGCGATACAAGCAGTCCTGCAGCGTGTTTACTTGTGTACAATATCATGTGCGAGACAAGCAGTCCTGCAGCATGATTACTTGTGTGCGATACAAGCAGTCCTGCAGCGTGTTTACTTGTGTACAATAGCATGTGTGATACAGTTATGCAGTGTGTTTACTTGTGTGAGATATAATGTGCGATACAATAAATCCTACAGTGTGTATACTTGTGTGTAATAACATATGCGATACAAGCAGTCCAGCAGAGTGTGTACTTGTGTGCGATGTCACGTGTGATAGAAGCGGTCCTGCATTGTGTTTACTTGTGTGCGTAATCATATGTGATACAAAGAGTCCTGCCATGTGTTTGTTTGCGTGCAAAATCATGTACGATACAAGCAGTCCTGCAGCGGGTTTACTTGTGGACATGATCATGTGCAATACGAGCAGTTTTGCATTGTGTTTACTTGTGTGATATAATGTGCAATACAAGCAGTCTTGCAGCGTGTTTACTTGCGTGCGATATCATGTGCGATACAAACAGTCCTGCAGTGTGTTTACTTTTTTGCAATCTCCTGTGTGTTACAAGCAGTCTTGCAGTGTGTTTACCAGCGTGCGATATCATGTGCGATACAAACAGTCCTGAAGTGTGTTTACTTGTGTGCGAAATCATGTGTGATACAAACAGTCCTGCCATGTGTTTGTTTGCATGCGATATAATATGCGATACAAGCATTCCTGCAGCGGGTTTACTTGTGTACAATGTCATGTGCAGTACAAGCAGTTTTGCAGAGTGTTTACTTGCGTGCGATTATCATGTGCGATGCAAACAGTCCTGCAGTGTGTTTACTTTGGTGCAATATCCTGAGCGATGCAAACAGTCCTGTGGCGTGTTTACATGTGTGCGATATCATGTGCGATACAAGCAGCCCTGCAGTGTATTTACTTGTGTGCGAAATCATGTGTGATAAAAACAGTCCTGCCGTGTGTTTGTTTGTGTTAAAGTTAAAGTACCAATGATTGTCACACACACACTAGGTGTGGCGAAATTTGTCCTCTGCATTTGTGCAATATCATGTGCAATACAAGCAGTTTTGCAGATTGTTGACTTGTGTGATATAATGTGTGACACAAGCAGTCCTGCAGCAGGTTTACTTGCGTGTGATATCATTTGCGATACATGCAGTCTTGCAGCTTGTTTACTTGCGTGTGATATTATGTGCGATACAAACAGTCCTGCAGCGTGTTTACTTTTGTGCGAAATCATGTGCGATACAAACAGTCCTGCAGCGTGTTTACTTTTGTGCGAAATCATGTGTGATACAAACAGTCCTGCCATTTGTTTGTTTTTGTGCGATATCATGTGCGATACAACCAGTTCTGAAACGGGTTTACTTGTGTACAATATCATGTGCAGTACAAGCAGTTTTGCAGTGTGTTTACTTGTGGGATCTCATGTTGGATACAAGCGGTCTTGCAGCGTGTTTACTTGCATACGATATCATGTGCGAAAGAAACGGTCCTGCAGCTGTTGCGTGCAATATCATGTGCGATATAAACAGTCCTGCAGTGTGTTTACTTTTCTGCAATATCCTGAGCGATGCAATCAGTCCTGTAGCGTGTTTACTTGTGTGCGATATCATGTGCAATACAAGCAGTCTTGCAGTGTGTTTACTTGTGTTTAAAATCATGTGTGATACAAGCAGTTCTGCAGTGGGTTTACTCGTGTACAATATCATGTGTAATACCAGCAGTTTTGCACAGTGTTTTTAAGTGTGTAATATCATGTGCGATACAAGCAGTCTTCCAGCGTGCTTACTTGCTTGCGATATCATGTGCGATACAAACTCTTGCAGTGTGTTTACTTGTGTGCGAAATCATGTGATACAACCAGTCCTGCCATGTGTTTGTTTGTGTGCGATATCATGTGCAATACAAGCAGTCCTGCAGCGTGTTTTTTCTCGTGTGCAATATAATGTGTGATACAAGCAGTCTTGCAGCGTGTTTACTTGTGGCCGATATAATGTGCGATACAAGCAGTCCTACAGTCTGTTTACTTGTGTGCGATATCATGTTCGATACAAGCAGTCCTGCTGCGTGTTTACGTTTGCAAAGCTGGACAGCCAGTTAACATCTAAATGTCCTATTTTACTGAAGTCATTTGCAAAAGGCAAACATGCAAGGCTGTGGGCTAAAAGCAGCTACGCAACAGCTAAGCGCACAATAGCACACAAGCTAGATATGTCATAACCATTGAACAACATTGTAGTGTAGAAGACCACATTTGTTAATATTAAGTATTAAAATAATTATAGATGCATATCATTAGGAAGTATCTGTCAGGTTCGTCCCTAACAGTTTGGTTGTGTTTTAGTTTTTTCCTCTGCATTTGTCTTTGTTTCCTCTGTGTGCGTAGTATTTCCTGTCCGCGCTCTTATTTTGTCTGTTTCCTGTGTTTCTCCCTGAGCGCTGTTTCCCCTCAGCTGTGGCTGAATGGCAACTTGCCACACCTGGTGTCAATCAGCCCACTCCTATTTTAACCTGCCTTCCCATCCAGTCTGTGCTGGATTATTGCTGCTGCTACCTGTTGTGTCGTATCATGTCGTGTCAATGCAGCGTTGCGGTAAGCTGTATTTGATAGTGGTTTGTAGCTTACTGTGTTTTGTTCCCTGCTTACAAAAGTTTGTTTGTCCATAGGCAAGTTTGTTATCCGCCTCGTGCGTGCTTTTTGTTGTACCCTTTGTTTGTTCCTGTTTTATCCATCCATCCATCCATTTTTTTTACCGTTTATTCCCTTTTGGGCTCGCAGGGGGCGCTGCCGCCTATCTCAGCTACAATCGGGCAGAAGGCGGTGTAGACCCTGGACAAGTCGCCACCTCATCGCAGTTTAGTGTTATATTAAATCATGTTTTCTTATTCACCGTCTCTGCAACTTGGGGTTCGTCACAAACTAACTCTGACAGTATCCAGTAACAAACGTGTCCGCATCATCGTCAGCTTATTGTGTCATGAGCTGAACTTGATGAATTATTGCGACCACCTGGTTAAACTTCAACTTAAAGACAGCATATGTCCTTTCCAGACGGTTAAAGGCCTACTGAAACCCACTACTACCCACCACGCAGTCTGATAGTTTATATATCAATGATGAAATATTAACATTGCAACACATGCCAATACGGCTTTTTAGTTTACTAAATATCAATTTTAAATTTCCCGGGAGTTTCGTCTTGGAAACTTCGTGTAATGATGACGTGTACGCAAGACGTCATGGGTTTTTAGGAAATATGAGCGCTGCACACACACACACAGCTAAAAGTCATCTGCTATAACGGCATAATTACACAGTATTTTGGACATCTGTGTTGCTGAATCTTTTGCAATTTGTTCAATTAATATTGGAGAAGTCACAGTAGAAAGATGGAGTTGGGAAGCTTTAGCCTTTAGCCACACAAACACACGGTGATTCCTTGTTTAAACTTCCCAGAGGTGAAACTTTCCTATGGATCAGAGCGCGGTCAAGCGAACATGGATCCCGACCACATGTCAACCAGCAGGTTTCGGTGAAAAAATTGTGGTTAAAAAGTCAGTTCTTACCGGAGAAAAGCTGAGCTCGTGCCGTCCATAGCTGCCGTCGACTCCCCTGAGACACTGGCGTCAACACACCCGTGGACACACTTCTCCGACTATCAGGTACTATTAAACTCACTAAAACACTAGCAACACAATAGAAAGATAAGGGATTTCCCAGAATTATCCTAGTAAATGTGTCTAAAAACATCGGAATCCGTCCCAATGCAATCGCGTTTTTTTTTCTAGTCCGTCGCTATCAATATCCTCAAACACGAATCTTTCATCCTCGCTCAAATTAATGGGGAAATTGTCGTTTTCTCGGTCCGAATAGCACTTTTTGTTGGAGGCTCCCATTAGAAACAATGTGAATATGTAAGGAGCCATCAAACATGTGACATCATCGTCTGCTACTTCCGGTAAAGGCAGGGCTTTTCTCTTAGCACCAAAAGTTGCGAACTTTATCGTGGATGTTCTCTACTAAATCCTTACAGAAAAAATATGGCAATATCGCGAAATGATCAAGTATGACACATAGAATGGACCTGCTATCCCCGTTTGAATAAAAAATCTAATTTCAGTAGGCCTTTATGGACCTGCTATCCCCGTTTAAAAAGTAGGTCCAAAAAAAAGTGCTATTCGGACCAAGAAAACGACAATTTCCCCATTAATTTGAGCGAGGATGAAAGATTTGTGTTTGAGGATATTGATAGCGACGGACTAGAAAAAAAAAAAAAAAGTTTTTAGACACATTTACTGGGATAATTCTGGGAAATCCCTTATCTTTCTATTGTGTTGCTAGTGTTTAGTGAGTTTAATAGTACCTGATAGTCGGAGAAGTGTGTCCATGGCCGGGTGTTGACGCTTGTCACTTGTCACTTTCGGACCATGTGCGCGCGCGCCTTTGCGAGTGTGCGCGCGCAGTCTAACGTCTCTCGCCGTCATCCTTTCTGTGTGTGTGTGTGTGTGTGTGTGTGTGTGTGTGTGTGTGTGTGTGTGTGTGTGTGTGTGTGTGTGTGTGTGTGTGTGTGTGTGTGTGTGTGTGTGTGTGTGTGTGTGTGTGTGTGTGTGTGTGTGTGTGATGCCCCGCCCCCTTTTATCAGGAGCAATTTACAAGCAACGAAACTTTTTTTTTTATTGTTATTATTAAGTGTTTTGTTTGTGAATACATCTTTAGAGAAAAGAAACAAAACAAAAAAATAACTAAAATGTGTCATACCTCACGACTTCAAAGGTCTGGTGGGCGGAGCCTTGTGTTTTGTTGCACGTCAACCTTCTACAACACATTGACGTGTGTTTGTGTGTGTGGGTGTGCTAGGGCTTGGGCGATACGGCTGAAAACGGTATCACGATATCAGTGTTGTTGTTTTTTTAATCAGTCGATATTGATCATTACTGATGTCTTTTATGACCTATGGAAAATAATGGGCAGGAAGAGACTACGTTAAATGTTAATATTTGTATTAAAATGGGATTATATTCCCCTCAGTTATCAAAGCACAAAGGAAATGTCAACACAAGCGTGTAAAACAGTCAATGTAAACAAAAGTACCAATAATTTTTTAAAAAGTATGTCCAACAAAAAGTGCTATACGGACCGAGAAAACGACAATTTCCCCATTAATTTGAGCGAGGATAAAAGATTTGTGTTTGAGGATATTGATAGCGACGGACTAGGAAAAATAAAAAAAAATAAAATAAAAAACACGATTGCATTGGGACGGATTCCGATGTTTTTAGACACATTTACTAGGATAATTCTGGGAAATCCCTTATCTTTCTATTGTGTTGCTAGTGTTTTAGTGAGTTTAATAGTACCTGATAGTCGGAGGGGTGTCTCCACGGGTGTCTTGACGCCAATGTCTCAGGGGAGTCGACGGCAGCTATGGACGGCACAAGCTCAGCTTTTCTCCTGTAAGAACTGACTTTTTAACCACAATTTTCTCACCGAAACCTGCTGGTTGACATTTGGTCGGGATCCATGTTCGCTTGACCGCGCTCTGATCCATAGTAAATTTTCACCTCTGGGAATTTTAAACAAGGAAGCACCGTGTGTTTGTGTGGCTAAAGGCTAAAGCTTCCCAACTCCATCTTTCTACTTTGACTCCTCCAATATTAATTGAACAAATTGCAAAAGATTCAGCAACACAGATGTCCAAAATACTATGTAATTATGCCATTAAAGCAGACGACTTTTAGCTGTGTGTGTGTCCGTAGCGCTCACACTTCCTAAAACCCTGTGACGTCACGCGTACACATCATCATTACACAACGTTTCCAAGACGAAACTCCCGGGAAATTTAAAATTGTAATTTAGCAAACTAAAAAACCTGTATTGGCATGTGTTGCAATGTTAATATTTCATCATTGATATATAAACTATCAGACTGCGTTGTGGGTAGTAGTGGGTTTCAGTAGACCTTTAATACTAAATAGTTTGTTGTTTTTTTATAGCTACCCTTGTTCTGTTTTACTCATTTGACTCGATCAAACCTTGTTTCAAATTCCACACTACAGAATGACGACAAGTGTGAATTATTTGTGCTGACATCAGTATCGGCCGCCTCTCAACTATCGTACCGGAGCTCAGAAGGTTGCATGGTACCGCCCTATCATGGAACCTCTCCACAATAAAAGCACGCAAGGCTTTTATTGACCGTCTTACCATCATGACCTTGAACTACCTTCCCTCTGTTGCTAGATATCTCGAGATGCAAGTTGTAATATGTATATGTGCTTTGCTATGGAGGTTTTTTTTCCCACTCCAGACTGGGCCCCCTTAGGAGCCCAGTCTAGATTGTATTTTTTTACTCATCCTTCCCCAGCGTTTACATTTTTCCCATCTTTTACGTAAGGCGACCCATCAGCGTTCTTGATCTGTAACCCTGTACACTGTTTGTTTGTCTAATCTTGAACAGGTTTGTGCTGAAAACAAAGTTTCGTTGTACTTGTTGCAATGACAATAAAGACCTATCCTATCCTATCCTGACCGTCTTGGCTCCGCCCCCGCAGACCGCTCGGGCCTGACGTGCATGGAGAAGATCGAGAAGTGCCAGGAGACGTACCTGCTGGCGCTGGAGCACTACATCAACTACCGCAAGCACAGCCTCCCCCACTTCTGGCCCAAGCTGCTGATGAAGGTGACCGACCTGCGCATGATCGGCGCCTGCCACGCCAGCCGCTTCCTGCACATGAAGGTGGAGTGTCCCAACGAGCTCTTCCCGCCGCTCTTCCTGGAGGTCTTCGAGGACCAGGAGGTGTGACGGGCACGGGGGAGGGGGGTGGGGAGACTCACTGGCGTTGTACAGAAAAAACAAACAAAAAAACTGGAAGCGACTCTCGCCGGCAGGAAGAGGAGGGGCTTCTGCTGCGGCGTGTAGGGGCCCTTCCGTCTGAGCATGCCAACACACACACACACACACACACAGAGAGAGAGAGAGCGGCGGCCATTGCTCTTCTCAGTATTATTGTCCGCCTGCAGCCTCACAATCAGCAGGTGGGCTGGGACAGGTGAGCACACCTGGACTGACCCAGCATGGATTCCTCAAGTCAATCTGAGCCGTTCCAGTCCATCCCGGTGCTATCTTTCTGGCAGACTACTCCATTTTTTTAACCTTGTTTTTGTTTTTTTCTGTCATCGGACCGGCTCCTGTGACACACACACACACACACTATTATTGTCATTTTATTTTTTCACACGCACGCACACTATTATTTTCATTTTCTTTTTTCACACACACACATTTTTTTTTCTTTTTTTTTCTCACAAACGCGCACACACTTTTTTCATTTTATTTTTTCACACACACACTAATTTTCATTTAATTTTTTTGTCACACACACTTTTTTTATTTTAGTTTTTCACACACACTAATTTTCATTTCATTTTTTGTCACACACACTTTTTTTATGTTAGTTTTGCACACACATACACTCATTTTTATTTGATTTTTTTTTTCTCACACACACTTTTCATTTAAATTTTCCACACTCACACTTATTTTCATTTCATTTTCTCTCACACACACACACACACACACACACACACTTATTTTCATTTTTTTCTCACACACACACTTATTTTTATTGTATTATTTTCCAAACACATAAAAATGTTTGCATTGATTTTTTTTGCTACTACACACACACACACGCACACTTTTATTTTTAATCTTTCCCCTCAAATAAAAACTTTTTTTTTTTTTGCTTTTCCACACTCATACACTTTTTATTAATTCATGTTTTTGCTCATTGACACACACATACACACGCATTTTTGTTTTTATTTTTTATTGTTTTCGCATACACTAAAAGTTATATGAATTTTTATATTTACTTTTCCACACAATATTTTTTCTTTCTGTTTTTTTCACACAAACACTTTTATTTTTACTCAATTTTTTTTCCCACAGGCACAAACATTCAAACTTTTGTTTTGCTTTTCCACACACCTTTGTTTTTATTTTTCACACACACAAACGTATTTTATTTTATCTTTGTGCTTTTACACACACACTTTTATTTGTAATCTATTTTTTCTCCACAGGCACAAACATACAAACTTTTTTTTTTCTTTTCCACACACTCACACACACATTTTTATTTTTCACACACACACAAACTTATTTTATCATTTTGCTTTTACACACACACTTTTATTTGTAATCTATTTTTTCTCCATACGCACAAACATTCAAACTATTTTTTTTTTTTTGCTTTTCCACACACACACACACATTTTTATTTTTCACACACAAACTTATTTTATCTTTTTGCTTTTACACACACACTTTTATTTGTAATCTATCTTTTTTCCACAGGCAAAAACATTCAAACTTTTTTTTTTTTGCTTTTCCACACACTCACACAAACATTTTTATTTTTCACACACACACAAACTTATTTTATTTTATCTTTTTGCTTTTACACACACTTTTATTTGTAATTATTTTTTTTTCCACAGGCACAAACATTCAAACTTTTGTTTTGTTCTTCCACACACTCACACACACTTTTTTTTCTTTTTTTCACACACACACAAACCTATTTTATTTTTATATTTTTGCTTTTGCAGACACACTTTTTTAATATATTTTTTCCACACACACACACACCAACACACACATCACCTCAGTAACGTGTTTGCCTCATTGGCCGCCTGCAATGGTGGCTTTATTTTTGTTGTTGGAGATGATTCTGATTCTTTTGGGCCCTGGCCTGCGGGGCCTTTACTCAGCTCAGTGCTGCTCCCTCCAGGCTTCCATACACATTTGCCTTTTTTTTTTTTTTTTTTTCAACTGTCCTATGAACCGCGGCATCACTGACAGCAGGCAGACGCCAAGATGGCTGCCATTTACCTCAAAGTGGACACACCCCCACTGCCCACCCATGGTTCTGGGCACTACCTCACCTACCTGGACACACACACACACACACACACACGCAGTGCTATGGGTTTAAAAAAGAAATACCACTGAAGAAGACTGGAGGGCCCGCCATACTTGGGGAAAGTTCTATCATGTTGGGATTGTTATGTACGGGACCAAGACACACACATACACTCAAAGCAAGGACAGTTTGGATGTCAAATGGAAAAGTTCTACAAAATTCTACTGGCGGTCCTTCTCCCAGGACGGACGGGACAATCGTGCTGAGCCAGCGTTCTAGAATGTTCCGCCGACGACTCTGAGCTGAGGTCCCAAAAAGACCCACGCCGCGGACCATCCTCGTCACGCCACCTGCTCCGGAGCCCAGCTCCGCCTACATTGTTTGGACCCGCTCCCCCTCCGGGACACGCCCACCCAGCCAGGCTGGTGGGCGTTTTTGCACTCGCCCACCTCCTCCTGCCCTTATTTGGAGATTAAACCACGCCCCCTCATCCTCCCCTTTGTTGGCTGACTCCCTTGGGAAACGAGCGTCTGTGTGACAGAGCCAATCACGGGCGAGGGGGCGGGGCGTTTGGCGGGGTCACTTCTTCGGTCAGGAAGACAAAAAAGCAGGAAGTGGACCTCCTTGTCAGACAAGGCGGCCATGACGGGTCCGCTCAGAGTGGCGCCCCCTGGGGGACAACAGTGGAACAGCAGCTTCTCCAGGAATTCTACAAGACGAGAAGTAAAAGGTGTGTGTATGTATGCGCGCGCGTTTGTGTGTGTCGTACAAAGTTAAAAAAATATTATAAATGAGATGATTTAAAACATCAAAGAAAAAGGAGATGACTTTAAAAAAAAAAAAAAACTTTATTTCCTGTCGGGTTTCTAATAGGAGGCTTTTGACCAGCTTGTCACTTTAGGACCATGTGCGCTCGTGTACGAGTGTGCGCGCGCAGTCTAACGTCTCTCGGCGTCATCCTTTCTGTGCGTGTGTGTGTGTGTGATGCCCCGCCCCCTTTTATCAGGAGCAATTTACAAGCAAGGAAACATTTTTTTTTTATTGTTATTGTTATTATTAAGTGTTTTGTTTGTGAATACATATTTGGAGAAAAGAAACAAAACAAAAAAAAAACTAAAATGTGTCATACCTCACGACTTCAAAGGTCTGGTGGGCGGAGCCTCGTGTTTTGTTGCACGTCGACCTTCTACAACACATTGGTGTGGGTGTGCTAGGGCTTGGGCGATAGGGCTGAAAACGGTATCACGATATCAGTTTGTTTTTTTTAATCAGTCGATATTGATCATTACTGATGTCCTTTATGATTTATGGAAAATAACGGGAAGGAGGAAACTACATTAAATGTTAATATTTGTATTAAAATGGGATTATATTCCCCTCAGTTATCAAAGCACCAAGGAAATGTCAACACAAGTGTGGAAAACAGTCAATGTAAACAAAATTACCAATAATCTTTTTAAAAAACAGGTGCAAAAATAAGGAATGCTTCATAAAGTGGAAAACAAAATAGTGCAAAGTATGAAAATGTAAACAGAGAAACCTGAGAATAGCTATTTTCTGCAGGTTTGGTGCTAGGAAATAACGTCTGTGTAACATTTATTTGCCATGTTATTTTTATTTAACTATGGAAATTAATTTTTTAAATGATTATTATACTGTTGATTTTGCCTTTTTTTTTTTAAATGTATCACATATGGAAAATAAGGTGCGTAAGAAAATATCCATCCATTTATTTTCTGCCGCTTGTCCCTTAATGTAAATATTTTTGGTTTAAATGTAACCTTCCTCTGATTATAATGCCCTCCGCTATTAAGGCAGAAAGGAAACGACAACACAAGCGTGGAAAACAATGTAAACAAAATAGTAAAATCACATTGAAGACTTAACAAGCTCTTAAAAAGAAGGTGCAAAAAATAAGGAATATGTAAAAAATGCTTCATAGAGTGTAAGAAAATAGTGCAAAGTGTGAAAATGTAAACAGAGAAACCTGAGAAGAAATATTTTCTGCAGGTTTAGTGCTAGGAAATAATGGCTCTGTAACATTTATTTGTCATGTCATTCTTATTTACCTATACAAATTTTGTTATGCATTCGTTATTTCAATAATATTATTATTAAATAAAATAGTGCAAAGTGTGAAAATGTAAACGGGGAAAAAAACTTTTTTCTGCAGGTTTATTGACATGAAGTAACGGCTGTGTAACATGAATTTGCCATGATGTTTTCATTTAAGTAAGGAAAGGAATTTTTGTTATGCATTCATTATTTAAATATTATTATTATTATTAAAATAGTGCAAAGTGTGAAAATGTAAACAGGAGAAACCTGATAAGAACTATTTTCTGCAGGTTTATTGACAGGAAGTAACAGCTGTGTAACATGAATTTGCCTTGTTATTCTTATTTAACTATGGAAAGGAATTTTTGTTATGCATTCATTATTTAAATATAATTATTAAAATAGTGCAAAGTGTGAAAATGTAAACAGGGAGAAACCTGATAAGAACTATTTTCTGCAGGTTTATTGACAGGAAATAACGGCTGTGTAACATGAATTTGCCATGTCATTATAATTTATTTATGGAAAGGAATTTTTGTTATGCATTCATTATTTAAATATTATTAATAAAATAGTGCAAAGTATGAAATTGTAAACAGGGAGAAACCTGATAAGAACTCTTTTCTGCAGGTTTAGTGGCAGGAAGTTACAGCTGTGCTCTAAAGGGCGAGCAGCTCCAAGGTGGTGTGGTATTTAGCGGTCTTGCCTTGCATCATTTACAGACCACATTGGTCTGACTACGGTCCCTTTGGAAAAATCCAAAAAACTGTCCGGGTGACTTTTCCTCTTTTATCCACAATTTCTTCATTTTGACTGTCACCTGATTGGCTCTTACCGTGTCACGTGACTCACTTCCTGCCTTGCTCAGGTACCACAGAGCAAGAGCCTTTGTTCGTGCAACCAACCTTGCTTCCACACTTCCCTGTTTCCTCCTCCGAAAAAAAAAACATTTTTTTTTTCACTTCTACGGTGATGCATATTGATATCGTTTTATCGCCCAGCCCGAGTGCATGCTACTAACACCACCTCTCACACACACACATGCTGTAGCGCCCCCTAGGGGATGGGAGGGTGTTTGTAGCGACTGAGTGTTTCTGCTAATGAATGTATCTGACAGGAGGGGGCTTTAGAACCCAAACCCACCGCCCAGACTTCCGCGCACCAGCAGAGCGGACATAACACACACACACCTACGCCCCTTATTGTTTATGTGTGTGTGTGTTGTCAGGTCAACAATCCATCGCTTCGTGTTCATAGTGTGTGTGTGTCGTCAGTTTGTCCGCATGCGCACGGCGTCTATGCAATTTCCCTCCAAAGTGTGTTGATGCTCTCATGGCTCGGTGGTCGAATCTCACATAAAAAAAAAAAAAGAGAAAAAAATTCCAAGATTTAAGCCCCGCCCCCTAAATTGCACATTTTTAAAAGGTGTGAAGCTTTAACGTTTTCTACCCGGCGACTAAGTCATTGTAAAGAGTGATTGGCAATCACAAACGAAAGCACTTAAACTAAAAAAAAAAAGTACGCTGCCCCCCCTCCCCTCCCCCCCGTGACCCCCTTTAGGAACCTTAAGATTTATTAATATTATTATTATTATTATTTTTCATTTAGTCTTTTCCTGAAAGGTTACAATTGTTTGAGGTGAATTAATAAATAACGCACTTTACCTGTTGAGGTAGTATTAGGAGAGGATTTCTTCTTGGTGACGTTCGCCCACCCCAGAGAGCACACACACGCACACACGCACACACACACAGACACACACTAGTGGTGGTTGTGAGGAAAGCTAATTGAAGGATTCTCTCAGGTAAAAATAACATTTTGTAATAAATAATGAACTCTATGGAATTCACTTTCATCTGTTTTGTCATTGTCTCCTCCATGTTTGTGTTCCCACACCTGCGAAATGCGATTATCTCGCCCATTTGGTCCTAATTGGACTCGTTACCCGTTTCCTTAGTAAGGTCAGACGGAAACGCAACCAAAGCCGTTTTTCCCATGAGGAGAAAAAAAAAAAGTCAAATCTGTTCCGGATTCCCAAAACAATGTAAACAAAACACATTTAATTGACCAGTATTTTAGTTACATCACATGAGATAAACCAACATTCAACATGACTTTTAGTAGGTGTTACTGGTGGTTCTCGCCTTCTTTATCAAAGTGCTGACACATCATAATTTTTCGTCATTTATTTTTATTCCTTTCATGAAAATGCATATTTACAAGCCACGTACAATTGACACTTTCATTGTTTTTTTTGTTTTTGTTTTTTTTTCTTATACATTTCCATGATCAGAAAGGAGCAGATGGAAGAATGATATTCACATAACGAGGAGTGAGATTCTTTACGGTTGCAGGGGCGATGATTCTTGATTCAACACAATTTTCACAACATATATGTACTGTGTATACATATATGTGTATACATATTTTATATATATATGCACATACATACATACATATGTTTATATACATGTATATACATACATATGTGTATATATGTATGTTTATATGTGCATATATATTTGTGTGTATGTATGTATATACAAATGTATGTTTATATACACATCCATACATAATTTATTTATATGTATGTATATACACACTGTATATACATTTGTACATATATGTATATACATATATTTGTAAAGATATGTATATACATTTGTGTATTAATGTATATACATTTATATGTGTAAAGTGAATGTATGTATAAACAGTTGTATGTTTACATATATTTATGTGTATATGTAAATACATATGTGTTTATGTATGTATATATATGTGTTTTAGTATACACACATATATTTATATATATGTATATGTAAATATATGTATGTGTGTGTATGGATATATATATATATATATATACATACATACATACATACATATATATAGGATGTGAACCCCTAATTAGTTGGTACAGTAATAATAATAATTAAACTTTAAAAACATATTTTAAAGAATTTATCATTAAAAAAAAAATATATATATATATATATATATATATATGATGTGAACCCCTAACTAGTCTGTACAGTAATAATACTAATGAAACTTCAAAAACATATTTTAAATAATTTATTATTTAAAATATATATATATATATATATATATGTATATATATATATACATACTTCTTTTTTAATCGTTTTTTGAATAAGATGAACCAATTTAGAATTGGGATGAAAAATATTTGCAATTCGGATGTGATTCGATTTTTTCGCACACCAATACTCTCAACTTTCTTTGGCCCCAGGTCGGATTAATTTTGCAGTTGTACTCATTTATTTATTTTTTAAACACCACAACGCTTTATTCTTTGTTCGGAAAAGTGTTCATGGTGGAGAAGTTAAACAAAAACCCGAGGGGAAATTTGGGGCAAAAACCGAATCATGAGGCGACATTGAGAATCTCATGCGATTGAAATTGTGTTATTCCTTGCCCTTATGTGGGCTCTGTACCACGGATGTCTTTGCGGCTTGTGCAGCCCTTTGAGACACTTGTGATTTAGGGCTGTATGAATAAACATTGATTGACTGATTGATGAAAAAAATTATATAAAAGTTGATGGTGGATTTTACTTTCACTTTCGTTTCCCTACTAGAAAATATGTGATATTCATGCCACTTTGTGAAAAAATCAGGTGTTCAATCATCCCCCTTTTTTTTTTTTTTACATTTTTATGAGGTCCAAGTGCGTCACTTGCCGTGTGTGCGCGTGTGTTTGTGCGTGTTCGCGTGACGTCACACCCCCTGTATGCGCGCGCAAGCTCCCCTGTTTTGACACCAACGGATGGCAGTATAAGTGTCCACATAAGTGGCCATAAGACCCCAATTCAGTAGTGTACACAATTTTGGAAATAAGAGCTAAAACAGGGGTCCCCAAACTACGGCCCACGGGCCGGATACGGGAAGTCCCAAGTTGAAATAAAAAAAAATGATAGTATTTTATATTATTTTTCATTTTTATTTTTTTTAATCTGTCCTTTCTAATCCATTTTACTGTTGTCACCTGTTGTGTCTTCTAGCCGCTCAGTCAAATCATATTGTTGTGAAATGCATTTTCCCATCGATAATGTGACATCATCAACGGCAAGTGCGCGCTCTTTCAGTCAATTAGTGCGCGAAGAATATATATATATATATATATATATATATATATATACCATAAAAACATTACAATGTATATACATATATATATGTAGATCTGACCAATCTAAGTTTAAGTCTTGATCCGACCATATATATATATATATATATATATATATATATATATATATATATATATATATATATATACACATTTGGCCCGGCTCCCGGCCAAATTGTTCTGACCCAATGCGGCCCCCGAGTCAAAAAGTTTGGGGACCCCTGAGCTAAAAGGTGCTGTCCACGTATGTGGCCACTAAGGCCTTTAGAGGTTTTTAAGGAAATGCACTACAATGTGTTGCATTATTTCTCAGTCGATTTACTGACAATGTAAAACTCAATGTAATACTCAACATTTTATTTTTTTGTAGAAAAAAAATATTTCCCTATAAAAGGTTAGTCCTTGTTTCAACCGACCGTACGCGACACAGTGTGCCGACGTCCTTGTTGTCTTTGTTTCAGCCCCTACTAGCTTAGGTTCGTCGCAGGCACGTAGCTAAAACTAGACTTGTGACGCGGTGAAGAAGTCTCTTCGCCGAGAGACTTGGTCCCGCAGCCAACAGAGAGCACTTAAAGAGGATTTATTCGGGGGTTGGGGGAGCAAACGGCTGGGAAACAGACAGCTACGAATGTACGCTTTACACCGCAGGTTGAAATATGCAAATGTTTGTCCGCTTCACAACTGCTCAGGTCGGAAAAGGTCGGGCCTCAAAAGGTGTTCTGGGTCCGCCTTTCCGTCCCCCCTTCTTCCTCTGTCCTGTCCGGTTCTGGTTCCACACCCCAGCACACTTACCTTAAGTCCGCAGTATGCAAAGCCAAACCCAAATGAAGGCGTTCCACTGTGTAGCAGGTCCAGGGCGCCTCACTTCACACCAGCAAAAGTCCAAACCGCCTCTTTGAGTCTTTGAGACCTCACGTCCACTGGCCATGTTGTCATTTTCTGTAGCGCTTTCCACGGTCAGCACACGGAAACAAAACAAAACAAAAAAAGCTGACGCTCGGGGTCTTGGACTGTAAAACTACGTGGGCTGAAAGTCTGCGTGGACAATGAATGGACCTTTTCGTTACAACCTTTCGTTACGTCGTTTTTTTGAACACAGTTTTTCCACGATTTACAGATGAGACCTCTTCTTGTTTTGTCCCACCTCACCTTGTGAATGTGTGTGTGTGTGTGTGTGTGTGTGTGTGCGTGTGTGTGTAAAAGACAAATGAAGAATAGTAACACAAACATCTCAAAAGATCCCACGCTGAGTTTCGTCCCCTCATCTTTACGCGGCAAAGCTCTGCGGCTCTTTCTGGAACTTCTCCTTCAGTTTTTTTTTTTTGTCAAACTTCAAACACACAAAGCACCTCGCAGATGAAGACCTCAAGAGGACAAGGACTAACAGGTGGAAGGTGCCAAAGACTGTGAGGGACGATGCTGCTCACTGGACTCGGTGGTTGTATAGACCCTTCCCTTCCCGGGGACCTCAAACATGGACTTAACCCGGGGACCAGGGTCTCGGTGAGTTAGCCCCGTGTCGCCACCTCGGGGTCCTCTATCTTCAGGAATTAACGGTAGAAAGCAACAAGGTGGAGGTGTCCTCATGCAAACCTTCAGGAAGCACAGAAACGAGTCCAATAAAAGACGTGCGCAGGAAATCCGCCGACTATCTACTGTGATGTCCTCTCATACCACCTTCGACGCGCTAGACCCGCCCATCTCACCTGCACCTGACCCCCGCCCCCTCACACCTCCAACCTTGTAGTCCCGTCCTACCCACGTGGGACAGGTCAGGTGCGTGTGGGTCTGCGTGTGACAATCAGTGCGCGTGTTTGTATATTCCGTGTTCAACATGTGCGTTTTTGTCGGTCAGGCTTTTGAAAGGAAGATATTTTTATGGTGACTGTGTTCTATTTGATGATCTATTTATGTAATAAACATGTGACTAAAGTGACCTCGACTCTGGTTCTTATCGATCACGCGTTAATAAAGTCAACCCTCCTGAAGAGTTCTGAGTCTGGCGCCTTCTTACTACCGCGGTGACGAGAGGTCGGACCAGACCGACGGTGTCCAAGGTCTTTCTGACTTTGTGGTAAGATATTTCTTTGTTCACAATGCTCAGAACAAGCGTTCTTAGTGGAGTTTGAATATCTTTTTTTATCGGATAAAGGGAAACTTTAGAAACACATTTTCTCATTCAGCCGATCACAACCGGACTGTTCGGTTTGTCTCAGAAGACGTTTCGCCTCTCATCCAAGAAGATCCAAGCAATCTAAGGCTAGATCCGACTAACCTACATTTAAGGCTCGATCTGACAAATCTAAGTCTAAGGCTCGATCCGACCGACCTAAGGTTCGATCAGACCGATCAAAGTCTAAGGTTCGATCAGACCGATCTAAGTCTAAGGCTAGATCTGACCAACCTAATTCTAAGGCTAGATTTGACCAATGTAAATCTAAGGCTAGATCTGACCAATCTAAGTCTATTCCTTGATCTGACCAATCCAAGTCTAAGGCTCGATCTGACTAATCCAAGTCTTAGGCCCGATCCAACCAAACTAAGTACAAAGCTCTATCTGACCAACCTAAGTCTAAGCCTCGATCTGACCAATCTAAGTCTAAGGCTCCATCTGCTCAATCTTTGGCTGGATCTGACAAATCTAAGTCTATTGCTTAATCTGACCAACCTAAACCTAAGGCTAGATCTCACCAGTCTAAGGCTTAATCTGACCAATCTAAGTCTAAGGCTCGATCTGACCAATCAAAATGTAAGTCTAGATCTGACCAACCTAAGTCTAAGCCTCGATCTGACCAACCTAAGTCTAAGGCTGGATCTGACTAATCTAAGTCTATTGCTTGATCTGACCAATCTAAGTCTTAGGTTCGATCTGACATATCTAAGTCTATTGCTTGATCCGACCAACCTAAGTCTAAGGCTAGATCTGACCAATCAAAGTCTAAGCCTCGATCTGACCAATCTAAGTCGAAGGATCGACCTGACCAATCTGAGTCTAAGTCTAGATCTGACCAATCCAAGTCCAAGGCTTGATCCAACCAATCTAAGTCTAAGGCTGGATCTGACCTATTTAAGTCTAAGGCTCGATCTTACCAATCTAAGTCTTAGGTTCGATCTGACATATCTAAGTCTAAGGCTTGATCTGACCAATCTAAGCCTAAGGCTCGATGTGACCTATTTAAGTCTAAGACTCGATCTAACCAATTTAAGTCTAGGGCTATATCTGACCAATCTAAGTCTATTGCTTGATCTGACCTATCTAAATTTAAAGCTTGATCTGATTAATCTAAGTCTAAGACTCGATCTGCTCAATCTAAGGCTAGATCTGATTGATTTAAGTCTAAGGCTCGATCTGACCAACCCTAAGTACAAGGCTCGATCTGATCAGCCTAAGTCTAAGGCTTGATTTGACCAATCTAATTCTAAGGCTCGATCCAACCAATCTAAGTCTAAGGCTCGATCTGACCAACGTAAGTCTAAAGCTCAATCTGACGAACCTAAGTCTAAGGCTCGATCTGACCAACCTAAGTCTAAGGCTTGATCTGACCAACCTAAGTCTAAGGCTCGATCTGACCAACCTAAGTCTATGAGCATGAACTAACAAAGTCTACTCGGGTGAGAGGCGAAATCTCTTCTAAGACAAACCAAACCGTCCAGTTACGATCGATTGAATGCCCTGAGATGACAAGGACCTGGATGAATGACATGGACATAGAATCACATGTGTCCTCAGGGCATTGAGCATTGAACTGGATTGTTTTGATTATCTTGGAAGACCTTTCGCCTTTCATCCGAGCAAGTTTTATTCATCCATGCTTACGGACTTCAATGGGACAGCTCTGGTCTCAGAGCTTGGTGCCGGATCCAAAGTACTTATTGTCTACAAGAAAGAGTTTTGCTCTACTGTGGTGCAACAACAAATGAGCTAAATTCCATAAACACTTTGGAACCGGCACCAGTTTCTCTGCCGAGAACTGTCCTATCAAAGTCTGTGAGCATGAACTGAGGAAGCCTGCTTCTGAGACAACCTCAACAGTCCAGTTTGCCATTGTTTCAATGGCCTGATAAAACAATGACATGATGAATAAGAATATTATGTGTCACTTCCAAATCTGAGGTCATGGTAAGAAGGTTGGATTGCACTCTTTCAGGTTGGGAACAAGGTCTTGCCCCAGGTACAAGTGTCTTAACATCTTGTTCCTGAGTGACGGAAGGCTGGAACTGAGATCGGTAGGTGAATCAGTGAATCTGCAGTAATGTAGCGGGTTATTTCTCTGGGTGTATGTTCCTACTCTCACAAGGTTTTGGATGGTGAATGAAAGAGCAAGATCGCTGAGACAAGCGACCAAAAATGGTTTCCTTTACGGCGTGGCAGGATTCACCTCGGATCCCGGTCATCTGGAAGGATCTTAGAGTGGAGTCGCTGATCCTTTGCATCAAGAGATGCTAATTGAGGTAACTCGGGCGACCTTTCGAAGGCCTCAGCGCTGAGGTGTTTTAGGCATGCCAAGCCTGGAGAAATCTCTGGTATAGAGATATGTTTTGCTGCTGGCTGGGAACACTTTGTGTCCTCGCGGTGGAACTGGAAGAGTTGACCGGAGACTAAGAATTCCCTACTGAGTCTCCTGCGACTGGAGGAAAATGGATGGGTTGTGTTCAAGGTCTGGTCCACCGTAAGCGGTTGTAGGGACGACTTGTCTAGCTGGGGGGGGCGAGTCAGAGGCGCTTAAAATAGTTTTTTCCTTTATAGAACTTACAAAGCAAGTGTTTAAGTGTCTCTTCCATGCAAAGTGTGACAATCAAGTCGTAGATTGAAGGCGGCAAAATTGGCTAAAAAAGAGTTAGCATGCTAGCACTTAGCATGTGTCAAGTACCAAGTTACGTCATTTTAAGGCGACGCAATTGGCTAAAATTTAGCATGCCAACAGTTAACATGTGCCAATTACCAAGTTATATGACTCTAAGGTGTTCATGTGATGAATTGGCTAAAAAGGTTAGCATGCTGACAGTTAGCATATGTCAAGTACCTAGTTACGTAATTTTAAGGCAGAAAAATTGGCTAAAAAAGTTAGCGCGCTAACAGTTGGTATGTGCCAAGTACCATGTTACGTCATTTTATGGCGGCAAAATTGGCTTGAAAAAAGTTAGCATGCAACCAGTTAGCATGTGTCAAGTACCTAGTTACGTCATTTTAAAGCAGCAAAATTGGGACAAAAAAATTTAGCATGCTGACAGTTAGTATGTGTTAGGTACCAAGTTACGTAATTTTAAAGCGGCAAAATTGACCAAAAAAAAGTTGGTACGCTAACAGTTAGCATGTTTCAAGTACCGGTTGTAGGGACGACTTAACTAGCTCGGGGGCGAGTCAGAGGCGCTTAAAATTGTTTTTTCCTAAAAAAAAACTTTAAGTGTGTCTTCCTTGCCAAGTGTGGCAAACAAGTTACGTAATTTGAAGGTAACAAAATTGGCTAAAAAGTTAGCCGGCTAACACTTAGCATGTGTCAAGTACCAAGTTACGTCATTTTAATGCGGCAAAATTGGCCGAACAAAGTTAGCCTGCTAACAGTTAACATGCGTAAAGTACCAAGTTATATGACTCTAAGGTGTTCAGATGCAAACTTGGCTTAAAAAGTTGGCATGCTGACAGTTAGCATGTGTCAAGTACCTAGTTATGTCATTTTAAGGCGGAAAAATTGGGTAAAAAAGTTAGCGCGCTAACAGTTAGCATGTGTCAAGTACCAAGTTATATACTTTTAAGGATAAAAATTGGCTAAAAAAGTTAGCTTGCAAACAGTTAACATGTGTCAAGTACCAAGTTATATGACTCTAAGGTTTTCAGGTGCAAACTTGGCTGAAAACGTTTGCATGCTGACAGTTAGCATGTGTCAAGTACCTAGATACATAATTTTAAGGTGGCAAAATTGGCTAAAAAATTTAACATACTAACAGTTAGCATGTGTCAGTACCAAGTTATATGACCCTAAGGTCTTCAGATACAAACTTGGCTTAAAAAGTTTGCATTCTGACGGATAGCGTGTGTCTCCCTGTAGTTTTCAATCCTGTTCTGTCTCCCTGTAAAGTTTGATCCTGTTCTGTCTCCCTGCAATGTTTGATCCTGTTCTGTCTCCCTGTATTGTTTGATCCTGTTCTGTCCCCCTGTAATGTTCAATCCTGTTCTGTCTCCCTGCAATGTTTAATCCCGTTCCGTCTCCCTGTAATGTTTTTTTCCTGTTCTGTCTCCCTGTAATGTTTGATCCTGTTCTGTCTCCCTGTAATGTTTGATCCTGTTCTGTCTCCCTGTAATGTCTGATCCTGTTTCTGTCTCCCTGTATTGTTTGATCTTGTTCTGTCTCCCTGTATTGTTTGATCTTGTTCTGTCTCCCTGTAATGTTTAATCCTGTTCTGTCTCCCTATAATGTTTGATCCTGTTCTGTCTCCCTGTATTGTTTCATCCTGTTCTGTCTCCCTGCAATGTTTGATCTTGTTCTGTCTCCCTGTATTGTTTGATCTTGTTCTGTCTCCCTGTATTGTTTGATCTTGTTCTGTCTCCCTGTAATGTTTGATCCTGTTCTGTCTCCCTGTAAAGTTTGATCCTGTTCTGTCTCCCTGAAATGTTTCATCCTGTTCTGTCTCCCTATAATGTTTGATCCTGTTCTGTCTCCCTGTATTGTTTCATCCTGTTCAGTCTCCCTGCAATGTTTGATCCTGTTCTGTCTCCCTGTATTGTTTGATCTTGTTCTGTCTCCCTGTAATGTTTAATCCTGTTCCGTCTCCCTATAATGTTTGATCCTGTTCTGTCTCCCTGTATTGTTTGATCCTGTTCAGTCTCCCTGTAATGTTTCATCCTGTTCTGTCTCCCTGTAATGTTTGATCCTGTTCTGTCTCCCTGTAATGTTTGATCCTGTTCTGTCTCCCTGCAATGTTTGATCCTGTTCTGTCTCCCTGCAATGTTCGATCCTGTTCTGTCTCCCTTTAATGTTCGATCCTGTTCTGTATCTCTGCAATGTTTGATCTTGTTCTGTCTCCCTTTAATGTTCGATCCTGTTCAGTCTCCTTGTAATGTTTGATCCTGTCTGTCTCCCTGTAATTTCTGATCCCGTTCTGTCTCCCTGTAATGTTTGATCCTGTTCCGTCTCCCTGTAATGTCTGATCCCGTTCTGTCTCCCTGTAATGTTCGATCCTGTTCAGTCTCCTTGTAATGTTTGATCCTGTTCTGTCTCCCTGCAATGTTCGATCCTGTTCTGTCTCCCTTTAATGTTCGATCCTGTTCTGTATCTCTGCAATGTTTGATCTTGTTCTGTCTCCCTTTAATGTTCGATCCTGTTCAGTTTCCTTGTAATGTTTGATCCTGTTCTGTCTCCCTGTAATGTCTGATTCTGTTCTGTCTCCCAGTAATGTTTGATCCTGTTCTGTCTTCCTGTAATGTTTGATCCTGTTCTGTGTCCCTGTAATGTTTGATCCTGTTCTGTCTCCCTGTAATGTTTGATCCTGTTCCGTCTTCCTGTAATGTTCGATCCTGTTCCGTCTCCCTGTAATGTTTGATCCTGTTCTGTCTCCCTGTAATGTCTGATCTTGTTCTGTCTCCCTGTAATGTTTGATCCTGTTCTGTCTCCCTGTAATGTTTGATCCTGTTCTGTCTCCCTGTAATGTTTGATCCTGTTCTGTCTCCCTGTAATGTTTGATCCTGTTCTGTCTCCCTGTAATGTCTGATTCTCTTCCGTCTCCCAGTAATGTTTGATCCTGTTCTGTCTCCCTGTAATGTTTGATCCTGTTCCGTCTCCCTGTAATGTCTGATTCTGTTCTGTCTCCCAGTAATGTTTGATCCTGTTCTGTCTCCCTGTAATGTTTGTCTGCTCTTTAATGGGATTGTGCTGAACATTTGAATTAGAATCAGTATTTCTGATTCTGATTCAGGACTACTTCCTGGTGTTGTCTGAATCTGATGCCAAAAGATCAGATTTGAACCACTGTGGAGCGTTTAGACTGGCAAAAAAATGAGATCTGCGTCACTGGTCCTATAGATGCTAACTTAAACTGTGTGCGACTACCCAAGATGCTAACCCCTCATAGGCCGATAAAGCCTGCTGGTTAGCACATGTTGTTAGCGTGCGCGTGTTCAATTTGGACTTTAGTTTTTGCGTGTCGTCAAGTGAAGTGGGCCATGTTTGGGGGAGGGGGGGGCTGTTGTGGGGGACGTGATCTCACTGAGGCAGCTTTCCTGACAGCCAATCCCAGTGAAGCTGCTTGGACTCTTAGCCCCGCCTCCTCGGTCCAGCCTACTGTATAGCCCCCACATCACCACCCCTCCCCTTCCTTACTGCATACACACACACACACACACACTTCATGTCTATGCTCGATCATTGCAGGAATTTTCCACTCTGGCGAGGAAGAAGGCGGAGCCTGGTTCGGGTGCTGTTGAAGAAGCGCTCCAAATATTTCCTCCCTCGCCCGGCCTCTGATTGCCGGCGGGAGAAAGAAGGCATGAGCGCCGCCATGTGCGTTTAGCATGTGCGTCGGAGGCCCCTCTTACGTAAGCGGCCACCCCCCCCCCCCCCCCCCCCTCCACACACACACACACACACACGGCCCCGCACATACGTGGGCTGCAAATCAGGTCAGGCGAGGACGGCGGTTGGCTGAAACCGGAGACGTCTTGTTGTCCTTTAGAGGGGACTTGGACGTTTGGTTGGGTAAGCACAGGTCACGTCAGGTTTTAACGTCACTTTTTCAATGCAAACATAAATAATAATAAAAAATAAAAAACACACACAAATGTGCTAAGTTGTCCAAAGGGTACTTTACACATGCTAACAGTTTAGCATGTGTAAAGTACCACGTTATATGACTCTGAGGCGTTCAGCTACAAAAATTACCTAAAAAAAGGTTAGTTAGCATTTGTAATGTACCACGTTATATGACTCTGAGACCTTCATCTGCAAAATTAGCTGAAAAAGGTTAGCATGCTAACAGTTAGCATGTGTAATGTACCACGTTATATGTGTCTGAGGCGTTCAGCTGCAAAGTTAGCTAAAAAAGGTTAGTTAGCATGTGTAAAGTACCACGTTATATGACTCTGAGGCGTTCAGCTGCAAAATTAGCCAAAAAAGGTTAGTTAGCATGTGTAAAGTACCACGTTATATCAAGATATATATATATATATCAAGATGGCGGCGCGCATGGACGCGCTCTCCCCTTAGGTGCATTGTTTTTATTGTTTTTATATAGTTTATTGCTAGCCCAGTCAGCAACTTGCTGGGCGAAGGTTATGTACAGCCGAAACGATTTATTGGAGATTGGATTGCGGTCTGAGCAGACTATTTCGGTGGATTTTACAAGCCGACACAACATCCCGGAGGAGTTAGCACGTAGCCCTGGAGCTCCATGGCTACTGTGCCCGGCGAGGAGGAGGCGGAGGCGAAGACGCCGTGGCCGAAGGGGCGGCGTGTTAGCCAGACTAAAAATGAACCCAAACAGACCAGCGATATCCAGTCTATTCCTGGCTAATGCGAGGTCGCTCGCTCCTCATGGTGAAGAGGACAAGATGGACGAGGTGAGGCTCCGTGTAGCACAAAACACCGTGATGGATAGCTGTGCCCTATTGTTTACGGAAACCTGGCTAACGTCCTCAATCCCTGACGCTAGCATGGAGCTAACCGGTCACACAGCACACAGACAGGACAGAAACGCAGAGTCTTCCGACAAGCGGCGTGGGGGTGCACTGCTAACCTACCTAAACAACAAGTGGACTTCTGATTCAAAGGTAGTTAACAGCCACTGTTCCCAAGATCTGGAATATTTTACAGTTAAATGCCGACCCTTCCATCTAGCCAGGGAGCACTCTGCTGTCCTGATCACAAACGTGTATATAGCTCCCGATGCTAACGCTAGCACGGCGCTAGCTCTGTTGCACGATACAATCAGTGCACAACAGAACAAATATCCCGACGGCATCCACATCATAGCGGGGGACTTTAATCATGTCGACCTGAAAAAAGTGCTCCCCAAACTTCACCAGCATGTGAAGTGTGCTACGAGGGGAGCTAACACACTGGACAAAGTCTATTCCAACATAAAAAAAGGATATAGAGCCAAACAACTTCCCCAATTAGGCAAGTCTGACCACATATCCCTGCTCCTTTTGCCAGCTTACACACCAATAAGAAAAAGTGCTCCTATCACAACCAAAACGGTCAAAACATGGCCGGAGGGAGCCATGGAACAGCTGCAGGACTGCTTTGATACAACAGACTGGTCAGTTTTTGAAAACCCAGACTTGGAGCAGTACACAGAAGCAGTCCTGGGGTACATCAAACACTGCATAGACACTGTCACAGTGGACAAGCGCATCCGAGTCTACCCCAACAGGAAGCCCTGGATGACAAAAACAGTCCAGGGCTTACTCAAAGAGAGAGACAGTGCCTTCAAAGCGCAGGACCAGGCACTCTACAGTGCTGCCAGAGCCAATCTGAAGAGAAGCATCAGAGAGGCAAAAGCCGAACACAGGAGGAAAATGGAAGCCCACCTGCAGAGCAACAACACCAAGGAAGTATGGAAAGGAATAAAAGACATGACCAACTTCAGACCCAGTAACCCTTCGGCTGACGGCGACGCCTCTCGAGCGGGGGAGTTAAACAGCTTCTTCGCCCGATTTGAGAGAAAAACACCTGCAGCCGTCACAACACTCCCACCCAACACCCACAGCAGCTGCACCCTTATACTGGAGGAGCATGAGGTGAGACGCACGCTGAAGGCAGTGAACCCGAGGAAGGCTACGGGCCCAGATGGAGTCCCGGGTCAGGTACTAAGAGACTGTGCAGACCAGCTGGCTGAAGTATTTACGAAGATCTTCACCCAGTCCCTCTCCCAGGCCGTCATCCCATCATGCCTGAAGACCACCACAATAATCCCAGTGCCGAAGAAGAACTCTGTCAGATGTCTGAATGACTACCGTCCAGTTGCACTTACACCTATAGCTATGAAGTGCTTTGAGAAGCTGGTACGGACCCATATCACCTCAGTCCTCCCTCCCGAGCTCGACCCACACCAGTTTGCCTACAGAACCAACAGGTCCACAGAGGACGCCATCGCCACAGCCCTACACTCCTCCCTGGGTCACCAGGAGACGGGGGGGAGCTACGTGCGGCTGCTTTTTGTGGATTATAGTTCGGCATTTAACACCATTATTCCTGATAGACTGGTGTCCAAACTGTCAGACCTGGGTCTCTCGAACTCCATCTGCATGTGGATTAAGGACTTCTTATCCAACCGCCCCCAGCGGGTGCAGTTGGGTCGCCACATGTCATCAAGCCTGCACCTCAGTACCGGCTCTCCACAAGGCTGCGTACTGAGCCCTCTTCTCTACTCCATCTACACATACGACTGCACACCTGCCCACTCCAGCAACTCCATCATCAAATTTGCGGATGACACCACCGTAGTGGGGCTCATCTCGGAGGGAGACGAGGCTGCATATCGGGATGAGGTGGAGAAGCTGTCGGATTGGTGCAAAGTCAACAACCTGGCCCTGAACACATCCAAGACCAAGGAGCTGGTCATAGACTTCAGGAGGAAAAAAACAGACATCCTGCCCCTGATCATCAGTGGTGACTGTGTGGAGAGGGTCTCCGACTTCCGCTCCCTGGGAGTCCACCTGGCCGACGACCTATCCTGGAGCACCAACACCACGGCTACCATCAAGAAGGCACACCAGAGACTGCACTTCCTGAGAATACTCAGGAACAACCACCTCTCACAGGAACTGCTGGTGTCCTTCTACCGGTGCTCCATTGAGAGCATCCTGACCTACTGCATCTGCGTGTGGTTCAGCAGCTGCACGGCCGCAGAGAGAACGGCGCTCCAGAGAGTCATAAAGACCGCCCAGAAGTTAATCGGATGCCCCCTCCCCCCCTGGCTGACCTGTACAGCTCCCGCTGTCTCAGGAAAGCACAGAGCATCCTGAAAGACCCATTCCACCCCGGGCACAGCCACCTGGAACTGCTACCCTCAGGCAGATGCTACAGGGTGCTAAAAGCGAGCACCAATAGACTAAAAAATAGCTTTTACCCAAGAGCCATAGTAGCATTAAACAGGCACTGAGTGAGCACAATATGTCCATCATGTCCTCATGTGTAATGTTTAAATGTTTTTCTATTTTTTTCGGACTACAATGTGCAATAATGTTTTATGTATGTGTGTATATGTATTCATATGCATGCAGATATGCATCTGTGTGGATACATATACATATACATAGATACATCTGTCATCTCTATCTTTTTTTTTTCTTTTTTTTTTACTATTTATACTACCATATTGTATATGCACCTTAGGAGGAGCTGCTCCAATTTCGTTGTTCTTTGAACCTGTTCATTGCAATAATGACAATAAAACTCTATTCTAGTTATATGACTCTGAGGTGTTCAGCTGCAAAATTAGCTGAAAAAGGTTAACATGCTAACAGTTAGCATGTGTAATGTACCACGTTATATGACTCTGAGGCGTTCAGCGCAAAATTAGCTGAAAAAGGTTAGCATGCTAACAGTTAGCATGTGTAATGTACCACGTTATATGACTCTGAGGCGTTCAGCTGCAAAATTATTCAAAAAAGGTTAGTTAGCATGTGTAAAGTACCACCTTATATGACTCTGAGGCGTTCAGCTGCAAAATTAGCTGAAAAAGGTTAACATGCTAACGGTTAGCATGTGTAATGTACCACGTTATATGACTCTGAGGCGTTCAGCAGCAAAGTTAGCTAAAAAAGGTTAGTTAGCATGTGTAAAGTACCACGTTATATGACTCTGAGGCGTTCAGCTGCAAAATTAGCCAAAAAAGGTTAGTTAGCATGTGTAAAGTACCATGTTATATGACTCTGAGGTGTTCAGCTGCAAAATTAGCTGAAAAAGGTTAACATGCTAACAGTTAGCACGTGTAATGTACCACGTTATATGACTCTGAGGCGTTCAGCGCAAAATTAGCTGAAAAAGGTTAGCATGCTAACAGTTAGCATGTGTAATGTACCACGTTATATGACTCTGAGGCGTTCAGCTGCAAAATTATTCAAAAAAGGTTAGTTGCCATGTGTAAAGTACCACCTTATATGACTCTGAGGCGTTCAGCTGCAAAATTAGCTGAAAAAGGTTAGCATGCTAACGGTTAGCATGTGTAATGTACCACGTTGTATGACTCTGAAGCGTTCAGCAGCAAAGTTAGCTAAAAAAGGCTAGTTAGCATGTGTAAAGTACCACGTTATATGACTCTGAGGTGTTCAGCTGCAAAATTAGCTGAAAAAGGTTAACATGCTAACAGTTAGCATGTGTAATGTACCACGTTATATGACTCTGAGGCGTTCAGCGCAAAATTAGCTGAAAAAGGTTAGCATGCTAAAAGTTAGCATGTGTAATGTACCACGTTATATGACTCTGAGGCGTTCAGCTGCAAAATTATTCAAAAAAGGTTAGTTGCCATCTGTAAAGTACCACGTCATATGACTCTGAGGCGTTCAGCTGCAAAATTAGCTGAAAAAGGTTAGCATGCTAACGGTTAGCATGTGTAATGTACCACGTTATATGACTCTGAGGCGTTCAGCTGCAAAGTTAGCTAAAAAAGGTTAGTTAGCATGTGTAAAGTACCACGTTATATGACTCTGAGGCGTTCAGCTGCAAAATTAGCTGAAAAAGGTTAGCATGCTAACAGCATGTGTAATGTACCACGTTATATGACTCTGAGGCGTTCAGCGCAAAATTAGCTGAAAAAAGTTAGCATGCTAACAGTTAGCATGTGTAATGTACCACGTTATATGACTCTGAGGCGTTCAGCTGCAAATTTAGCTGAAAAAGGTTAGCATGCTAAAAGTTGGCATATGCCAAGTACCAAGTTATACGATTCCGAGGCCAACGGCGGGCCGCAACACATTCAAAAGACAAAATTTACACAAAAAAAACTCTAGAATATGAAATCACGCGCTAAAATGTTTTTTACTGCATCAAGTACTAAGTTATGTGACTTTGAAGCATTCACATAGAAAATTAGCCAAAGAAAAAGGTTGACATGCTAACAGTTAGCACCACGTCATATGACTCTGATGCGTTCGGCAGCAAAATTTTACTGAAAAAGTTAGCATACTAACAGTTAGCATGTGTCAGGTACCAAGTTTTGTAAGTCTCAGGCTGCAAAATTAGCTAAAAAGGCTAGCATGCTAAAAGTTGTCCTGTGTCAAGTACCAAGTTATATGACCCTGAGGCGTTTGGCTCCAAAATGGGCTTAAAAAGTCAGCACGCTAACAGTTAGCGTGTGCCGAGTACCAAGTCATACGATTCTGAGGAGTTCGGCCGCAAAGTGGGCTAAATAAAAGTCAATATGATAACAGTTAACATGTGTCAAGTACCAAGTTATCAGACTCTAAGGCTGCAAAATTAGCTAAAAAGGTTAGCATGCTAAAAGTTGGCATGTGCCAAGTACCAAGTTATATGACTCCGAGGCCAACGGCGGCAAAATGAGCTAAAAAAGGTAAGATGCTAACATTTTGCATGTGTCAAGAATCAAGTTATATAACTCTGAGGCGTTTGGCAGCAAAATGGGTGGAAAAATAGTTAATATGCTAACAGTTAGCATGTGTCAATTACCAAGTTATCTGGCTCTGAGGCGTTTGGCAGCAAAATTCGCTGAAAAAGTTAGGATGCTAACAGTTAGCATGTGTCAAGTACCAAGTTTTATAACTGAGACATTTGGCAGCAAAATGGGCTTTAAAAAGTCAACATGCTAACAGTTAGCATGTGTCAAGTACCAAGTTTTTTAACTCTGAGGCATTTGGCAGAAAAATGGGCTGAAAAAAAATCAATATGCTAAGTACCAAGTTATATAGGTCTGAGGCTGCAAAATGCACTAAAAAAGTCAAGATGCTAACATTTAGCATGTGTCAAGTATCAAGTTATATAACTCTGAGGCGTTTGGCAGCAAAATGGGCTGAAAAATAGTCAATATGCTAACAGTTAGCATGTGTCAAGTACCAAGTTATCTGACTCTGAGGCGTTTGGCAGCTAAATTCGCTGAAAAAGTTAGGATGCTAACAGTTAGCATGTGTCAAGTACCAAGTTTTATAACTCTGAGGCATTTGGCAGCAAAATGGGCTGAAAAAAGTCAATATGCTTCTGAGGCGTTTGGCAGCAAAATGGGCTGAAAAAAGTCAACATGCTAACAGTTAGCATGGGTCAAGTTTAAAGTTATATAACTGAGGCATTTGGCAGCAAAATGGGCTGAAAAAAAATCAATATGCTAAGTACCAAGTTATATAAGTCTAAGGCTGTAAAATTTGCTAAAAATGTTAGCATGCTAAAAGTTGGCATGTGCCAAGTACCAAGTTATATGACTCTGAGGCGTTTGGCTCCAAAATGGGCTTAAAAAGTCAACACGCTAACAGTTAGCGTGTGCTGAGTACCAAGTTTTATGATTCTGAGAAGTTTGGCTGCAAAGTGGGCTAAAAAAAAGTCAATATGCTAAGTTATCTGACTCTAAGGATGCAAAATTAGCTAAAAAAAGTTAGCATGCTAAAAGTTGGCATGTGCCAAGTACCAAGTTGTATAATCTAAGGCTGCAAAATGAGCTAAAAATGTTAGCATTCTAAAAGTTGGCATGTACCAAGTTGTATGACTCAGAGGCGTTTGGCAGCAAAATGGCTTAAAAAGTCAACATGCTAACAGTTACCATGTGTCAAGTACCAAGTTATATGACTAAAAGGCTGTGAAATTAGCTAAAAAGGTTTGCATGCTAAAAGTTGGCATGTGCCAAGTACCAAGTTGTATAATCTAAGGCTGCAAAATGAGCTAAAACTGTTAGCATTCTAAAAGTTGGCATGTACCAGGTTGTATGATTCAGAGGCGTTTGGCAGCAAAAGGGCTTATAAAGTCAACATGCTAACAGTTAGCATGTGTCAAGTACCAAGTTATATGACTAAAAGGCTGTGAAATTAGCTAAAATGATTAGCATGCTAAAAGTTGGCATGTGTCGAGTACCAAGTTATATGACTCCGAGAAGTTTGGCTGCAAAATGGGCTTAAAAAGTCAACATGCTAACAGTTAGCGTGTGCCGAGTACCAAGTTATACGACTGAAAGGTTGTGAAATTAGCTAAAAAGGTTTGCATGCTAAAAGTTGGCATGTGCCAAGTACCGAGTTGTATAATCTAAGGCTGCAAAATGAGCTAAAAATGTTAGCATTCTACAAAGTTGGCATGTACCAAGTTGTATGACTCAGAGGCGTTTGGCAACAAAATGGTTTAAAAAGTCCACATCCTAACAGTTAGCATGTGTCGAGTACCAAGTTGTATGACTAAAAGGCTGTGAAATTAGATATAATGGTTAGCATGCTAAAAGTTGGCATGTCCTAAGTACCAAGTTATATGACTCCGAGACGTTTGGCTGCAAAATGGGTTTAAAAAGTCAACATGCTAACAGTTAGCATGAGTCGAGTACCAAGTTAAAAGATTGTGAGGCGTAGGGCTGCAAAGTGGCATCCATCCCGGGCCCCTCTGTAGTGGAACATTTGTGTTAAAGTTCAAGAATCCCTGCTTTAGTTAGTTAGCATCTCTCCCTGCTGCAGCTTTTCTTCCTGCGATTCAGCAAAAGTATACAGAAAAAAACAACATAAAAACGTCTTATCTAGCAAAAAAAAATACAAAAAATCTAATGTAATGCATTTAAAAGAAAACACTATCATGGTTGACATTATCTCAGTTATCAAACATACACCTGACTTAATTGATTATGTTAGTTAGTTTAGTTAGACTTTAATTCAGTCTAGATTTTTTTTTTATTGATTTAACGTATTTATTGTTTTTTTTAATGAATTAATACACCAATACAAAGATCTAATTTATTATTTTATTTATTTATTTATTATATTGTATTTGATATAAATAATCAATGTATTATAGTTGTTCTAATATAAATCTAAAATGTTCGTGCGTGCATGTGTGTACGCTAATTTTAATCTTTAAAAAAATCATTTGAAAAGTTTTGTATGTATGTATGTATACAGGGTATGTATATAGGGCATATACATGTGTGTGTATACAAACACATGTATATACCCCGTATATACATGTGTGTGTGTGTATGTATATATATATATATATATATATATATATATATATATATATATATATATACACACATACATCAATCAATCAATCAATGTTTATTTATATAGCCCCAAATCACAAATGTCTCAAAGGACTGCACAAATCATTACGACTACAACATCCTCGGAAGAACCCACAAAAGGGCAAGGAAAACTCACACCCAGTGGGCAGAGAGAATTCACATCCAGTGGGACGCCAGTGACAATGCTGACTATGAGAAACCTTGGAGAGGACCTCAGATGTGGGCAACCCCCCCTCTCTAGGGGACCGAAAGCAATGGATGTCGAGCGGGTCTAACATGATACTGTGAAAGTTCAATCCATAGTGGCTCCAACACAGCCGCGAGAGTTCAGTTCAAGCGGATCCAAGACAGCAGCGAAAGTCCCGTCCACAGGAAACCATCTCAAGCGGATCAGCAGCGTAGAGATGTCCCCAACCGATACAGGCGAGCGGTCCATCCTGGGTCCCGACGAGCGGTCCATCCTGGGTCTCGACTCTGGACAGCCAGTACTTCATCCATGGTCATCGGACCGGACCCCCTCCACAAGGGAGGGGGGGACATAGGAGAAAGAAAAGAAGCGGCAGATCAACTGGTCTAAAAAGGAGGTCTATTTAAAGGCTAGAGTATACAGATGAGTTTTAAGGTGAGACTTAAATGCTTCTACTGAGGTGGCATCTCGAACTGTTACCGGGAGGGCATTCCAGAGTACTGGAGCCCGAACGGAAAACGCTCTATAGCCCGCAGACTTTTTTTGGGCTCTAGGAATCACTAATAAGCCGGAGTCTTTTGAACGCAGATTTCTTGCCGGGACATACGGTACAATACAATCGGCAAGATAGGCTGGAGCTAGACCGTGTAGTATTTTATACGTAAGTAGTAAAACCTTAAAGTCACATCTTAAGTGCACAGGAAGCCAGTGCAGGTGAGCCAGTACAGGCGTAATGTGATCAAACTTTCTTGTTCTTGTCAAAAGTCTAGCAGCCGCATTTTGTACCAGCTGTAATCTTTTAATGCTAGACATAGGGAGACCCGAAAATAATACGTTACAGTAATCGAGACGAGACGTAACAAACGCATGGATAATGATCTCGGCGTCTTTAGTGGACAAAATGGAGCGAATTTTAGCAATATTACGGAGATGAAAGAAGGCCGTTTTAGTAACGCTTTTAATGTGTGACTCAAAGGAGAGAGTTTGGTCGAAGATAATACCCAGATTTTTTACAGAGTCACCTTGTTTTATTAATTGGTTGTCAAATGTTAAAGTTGTATTATTAAATAGAGGTCGGTGTCTAGCAGGACCGATAATCAGCATTTCCGTTTTTTTGGCATTAAGTTGCAAAAAGTTAGCGGACATCCATTGTTTAATTTCATTAAGACACGCTTCCAACTGACTACAGTCCGGCGTGTTGGTCAGCTTTAGGGGCATGTAGAGTTGGGTGTCATCAGCATAACAGTGAAAGCTAATACCGTATTTGCGTATGACGTCACCTAGCGGCAGCATGTAGATGCTGAAGAGTGCAGGGCCAAGGACCGAACCCTGGGGAACTCCACACGTTACCTTAACATAGTCCGAGGTCACACTGTTATGGGAGACGCACTGCATCCTATCAGTAAGATAAGAGTTAAACCATGACAGGGCTGAGTCTGACATACCAATTCGTGTTTTGATACGCTCTAATAAAATATTATGATCGACGGTATCGAAAGCAGCGCTAAGATCGAGGAGCAGCAACATAGATGACGCATCAGAGTCCATCGTTAGCAATAGATCATTAGTCAATTTTGCGAGGGCTGTCTCAGTCGAGTGATTTGCCCTGAAACCGGATTGAAAGGTTTCACATAGATTGTTAAACGCTAAGTGTGTTGTGATCCGGCTTCCGGATCACACATCTCTAGCATGTTTGTCTTTTTTGTATTGTCCTACTATGTTTTGATCATGTTTTGGACTCTACCGATCCCGTTTGTTAGCGCACTTCCTTGTTTTGTATTGTCACCATGGCAACCTAAGTATGCCTCCTGCACGGACTCATTACGCACACCTGTTTTGAATTATTTGTGTTGTATTTAAGACCACCTGCTACCTTAGTTCCTCCTGGCTGTTTTGTTTGCTACTTGCAACACGCACGTTGGTTCTTATTTTCGTAATCACTATTGCTAAGTCTCGCCTTAGCTTTGCGTGCGCTCTGCACCTCTATTCCTGTACTCTGCTCTCGTTGCTAATTATTAGCATAGCTCTCCGTGCATTCGGCACGCCTTTTCTTTGCATTTTGTACCAGTATTATTTTTGTTTTTGTATTAAATCTAATCTTACCTGCAACTCCTGCCTGTCCTGGTCCTCTTGCATCCCTGGGGTAGCAACACGCATCCATTATGCCTCGCCATCGTGTCAGAAAACAGCCAGCACAACGCCGCCTCGCAGTGGACCACCAAAAGTCTTCCCTTCGCCAAGCCGCGAAGACTTTTTCCCCGGACAGCAGCGCGCAGACAACAGCCCAGTACTCTTCCCTGAGGTTTGGAAGTTTTGTTTTTTCTCCATATTCCAACCACTCTTCCGACTGGGCTGTAAGGCCAGGGCATACCTCCGGCCCACCGGTCCATCACGGTGACGTCATTTCGTCAACGCCCCCTGGTGACTCAATACCACCCCCTGTCGATGATATTTTTTCTGAGGATTTTTATATTGTTGAGTCTTATTCTCAACCTGTTTCAAATATTGACTATGATTTTTTGGACTCTATAGACACAACTAAGTTCTATACAGATGTTATTTCTAGATGCAAACTAAGGCAACATGAGCTACCTACTTTTCTTCCTCCACCTGTGTTTCCCCCGGTCAAGCCACTAAGGCCACCTAGACCTCCTCCACCGACTTTTCGACTCGCTAGTCCACTACCTCCAGTGCGCCCTCCACCACCGGTGTTCAAGCCTAGTCCCAGTCCTGGTCCGACTTCTGGCCAACGTTGTAGATCAACTCGTAGACTGAGTCGTAGTCCGAGTCCTAGCCCAAGTCCTTGCTCAAGTCATTTTCTTAATGGTAGTCCAAGTCCCGGTCCCAGTTACGTACCTTCGTGTAGTCTTGATCGTAGTCCGTGTCCTAATTCCCCTCGTGGTCTTAGTCCTCACAGTAACCCTAGTCCTTGCCCAAATTCTTGTCCGAGCCCCAGTGTCACTGTAAGTCCTAGTCTTTGTCCAAGTCCTTGCCCGAGCACCAGTATGATTGTAAGTCCCAGTCCTTGCCCTAGGTTGACCTCAAGTCCTAGTTCCTGCCCAAGCCCTGGTTCGACTGTAAGTCCTGGTCCTTGCCCAAGTCCTTATAAAAGCACTAGTTTGATTGTAAGTACTGGTCCTCACACAAGTCCTTGCCCAAGTCCTAGTGTTAGTCTAAATCCTCATAGTAGTCCTAGTCCTCCTCTCTGCCAGTCTCTTAGTGCTCCTCGGCTGACGCCGACACCTGCTCCTCGGCTGACGCCGACACCTGCTCCTCGGCTGACGCCGACACCTGCTCCTCGGCTGACGCCGACACCTGCTCCTCGGCTGACGCCGACACCTGCTCCTCGGCTGAAGCCGACACCTGCTCCTCGGCTGAAGCCGACACCTGCTCCCAGTCTGGTTCTCACACCAGCTCCCAGTCTGGTTCTCACACCAGCTCCCAGTCTGGTTCTCACACCAGCTCCCAGTCTGGTTCTCACACCAGCTCCCAGTCTGGTTCTCACACCAGCTCCCAGTCTGGTTCTCACACCAGCTCCCAGTCTGGTTCTCACACCAGCTCCCAGTCTGGTTCTCACACCAGCACAAACTCCCAGTCTGGTTCTCACACCAGCACAAACTCCAAGGCTGGAGCCCACTCCGGTACCAGCACCACGACAGGTACCGGTGCCAGCTCCGTGCCGCCAAGCACCGGTGCCAGCTCCGTGCCGCCAAGCACCGCCGACGACGGGGCTGGAGCCCACACCAGCGCCGACGACGGGGCTGGAGCCCACACCAGCGCCGACGACGGGGCTGGAGCCCACACCAGCGTCGACGACGGGGCTGGAGCCCACACCAGCACCACCGACGACTCCTGCGGCTCCCAGGCCGCCTCCGACGACTCCTGCGGCTCCCAGGCCGCCTCCGACGACTCCTGCGGCTCCCAGGCCGCCTCCGACGACTCCTGCGGCTGCAGCACCCGCATCATCCTCGCCAGCTGCACTCGGGCCTGCTTTGGCTGCAGTCCCCGCACCCTCGTCTGCTGCTTCCAAGCCTGCTGGGATTTCGGTGCTGAGGCGTCGTCCACCACGTCGACCACGGGCGTGGCCTCTGCGAGGTCATCCTCCTCGCCAGATACTCCCTCCTCCATGTCGGCCACGGATGTGGCCGTGCCCGGGTCGTCCGCCTCGCCGGGCACCTCATCCTGCGAGGCGGCCACTAATGTGGCCTTTTCGAGGTCGCCCGCCAAAACTTTTTCGGCAGCAGCGTTCCACCCGCCGCCGCCACATGATGTGTCCTCGGTGGATTCGGGGACATGCGATCTGGCGACCCTCCACCGTGGACTCCTTCCGCCCTCCCTTCGTTTGTGAACTTTCTGGTTTTGGGAGGGGGTTCTCTTTATTGCAGTTTTTTGGGGGCATCTGGGATCTGCCCCTTAAGGGGGGGGTAATGTTGTGATCCGGCTTCCGGATCACACATCTCTAGCATGTTTGTCTTTTTTGTATTGTCCTACTATGTTTTGATCATGTTTTGGACTCTACCGATCCCGTTTGTTAGCGCACTTCCTTGTTTTGTATTGTCACCATGGCAACCTAAGTATGCCTCCTGCACGGACTCATTACGCACACCTGTTTTGAATTATTTGTGTTGTATTTAAGACCACCTGCTACCTTAGTTCCTCCTGGCTGTTTTGTTTGCTACTTGCAACACGCACGTTGGTTCTTATTTTCGTAATCACTATTGCTAAGTCTCGCCTTAGCTTTGCGTGCGCTCTGCACCTCTATTCCTGTACTCTGCTCTCGTTGCTAATTATTAGCATAGCTCTCCGTGCATTCGGCACGCCTTTTCTTTGCATTTTGTACCAGTATTATTTTTGTTTTTGTATTAAATCTAATCTTACCTGCAACTCCTGCCTGTCCTGGTCCTCTTGCATCCCTGGGGTAGCAACACGCATCCATTATGCCTCGCCATCGTGTCAAAGTGTTCATTTAGCTGCTCTGCAACAATTTTTTCGAGGATTTTCGAAATAAAGGGAAGGTGAGACACCGGTCGGTAGTTTACCATGAGGTCAGGATCGAGGTTAGGTCTTTTAAGGAGAGGATGAATAACCGCTTTTTTGAATGCAAGGGGAACAGTGCCCGAGGAAAGTGATAAGTTTATAATATTTAGCACTGATGGACCTAATAATACAAAAAGCTCCTTGATAAGTTTCCCAGGAAGTGGGTCAAGTAAACATGTTGTTTGTTTTATTCCATTTACACGTTGTAACAATCCTTCTAATGTTATTTCATCAAAACGAGAGAAACTATTTTGGATATTTGCAGTATCCGCCGTATATACAATCGTATCTGTGTTACTATAACCCAGTTGTAGCTGGGACGCATTGTCTTTAATCTCCTTTCTAATAAGTTCAATTTTCTTATTAAAGAACTTCATAAAGTCATCTGCCGAATGGGTGGAGCTACTGGAAGGAGTCCCTTGTTGGGTTAGCAATGCTACTGTACTAAACAAAAATTTTGGATCGTTTTTATTAATGCGGATGAGATTTGAGTAATAATTAGTTTTAGCTAAGGTAAGCATGCGTTTATAAGTTATTAAACTATCACTCCATGCTTGATGGTGCACCTCAAGTTTAGTCGTGCGCCATTTGCGTTCCAGCTTTCTACATAATAATTTCTGAGCTCTAGTTTCTTCAGTAAACCATGGCGTACGCCTTTTTGGAGCCTTTTTTAACTTCAGCGGTGCTATACTATCAATGGTTTCGCGCAGGGCGTTGTTAAAGTTGTTAGTGAGGTTATCAATAGAGCCCACATACTTTGGGAACGGTGCCATTACCGAGGGCAGTAGGTCCGCAAGAGTCGTCGTTGTGGCAGCATTAATGTTGCGGCTGCTATAGCAGTTATTATTATTATTAGTTTGACGAACATGCGTCTGAACTTCGAATTTTATAAGGTAATGATCGGACAATACTTTAGTATACGGGAGTATCGTAACTTTGGAAACGGTGATACCTCTGACAAGCACTAGGTCTATCGTATTACCGCTGCGATGCGTCGGTTCATTTATTATTTGTGTAAGACCACAGCTATCAATTATAGTCTGGAGCGCTAGGCACGGTGGGTCCCATTGGGTATTCATATGGATATTAAAGTCCCCCATTATAATTATATTATCGGCGTGCGTCACTAGATCAGCAACAAACTCTGAGAATTCACTAATAAAGTCCGAATAGGGCCCTGGGGGGCGGTAGATAACGGCCAGGCACAGAGGCAGAGGTGTGGCAGACTTCATAGAAAGCACCTCAAACGATTTATATTTATTATTTAAGTTAGGACTAAAGTTAAAGTTTTCATTGTATATTAGTGCGACACCCCCTCCCCTTTTGAGGTGACGGGCAATATGCGCATTCGTATAGTTAGGAGGGGATGCCTCATTTATCGCAAAAAAGTCGTCTGGTTTAAGCCAGGTTTCGCTAAGACCGATGACGTTAAGGTTGTTGTCTCTAATGACCTCATTGACTAATAACGTTTTGGGAGACAAATATCTGATGTTTAGAAAGCCCATATTATAGGTAGTGGGCTGTTTTAAGGAGTTGTTGATAAAATTATCCGTAGTAGCAATATTAATAATGTTGCATTTATTATGCGCAGTGTACTTAAAATAATTACGACCATATCTAGGAATTGATATGACGGGAATTTTCAGATTGTCTACTTGGCGCTGCGATAAACTGAACGCATCATAATTTGCCACCTCAGTAGAACGCATGTCTAACTCTGACGTAGTCATAGACATAGTAGAAAAAACATTTTGTGAGTTGTGTATTATTCTACGAAAATTGCTATGTGTACAGGGATCGTCCAGCCTGGCGCTGGCTAGTTCTAGCTTAACTGACTCCATACCCAGGCTAGCAGGCTCTGTAATTGCCTGTGACCGGGCTTGCTCTAGTGCAGTTAGTCAAATGTGGCTCAATGCGAAGTCTATACGTACATACATATTTATGTATGTGTATAGATATACATACATACATATATGTGTATATAAATGTATGTGTGTGTGTATATATGTATGTATATATATATGTGTGTGTGTATATGTATATGTGTGTATATGTTTGTAGTGTACATATATATGTAGTATCTATATATATTTGTGTGTATATATATGTATGTATGTATGTGTGTGTGTGTATACATATATATATATATGCGTGTGTGTATATGTGTGTGTATATGTATGTATGTGTGTGTATATATATATGTATGTGTGTGTAATTATATATACACATTTTAATGTGTATATATGTGTGAGTATATATGTATATGTTTGTATATATATGTATATATATATACGTATATGTGTGTGTACTATGTATATACATATATATATATACATATATATATATATATGTTTTTGTGTGTATATATATATATATATATGTTTTTGTGTATATATATATATATATATATATGTGTGTGTGTGTGTGTGTGTGTGTGTGTGTGTGTGTGTGTGTGTGTGTTTGTGTATATATGTATGTATATATGTCGGTATATGTGTATATATATATATATATATATATGTATATATATATATAAATGTATGTGTGTGTGTGTTTGTGTATATATGTCTGTATATGTGTATATATATATATATATATATATTTGTGTGTGTATATATATGTATGTATGTATGTGTGTGTATATACGTGTATTTATACAGTATTTATATATATATATGTGTGTATACATATGTGTATATGTGTGTGTGTATGTATACATGTATGTGTGTGTATACATATATATATGTGTATATGTATATGTGTATATGCATACAAAGTCAATATTTTACATCGTATGTCATATAATATCTCATAAGTATTTGAAATGTATTTGACCTTATCCTCTTATATGAAGTCAACTATCAGTATGCATTAATTTACATATACAGAAATAAATAAAAATAACTGTATTATCGGATACAATCAAGTCTTGCTTTGTTGTTGATGTAATGGCCTTCAGGGCAATATTAAGGCAACATATAAGCTGCATTATGGCGGACGCATACTTGGAAAAGTGCACCGAGGTTGAAAAGATTACTTCGGACTTTTGTGAGGAATGAGATTTGTTGTGCTGGGAGTCAAAATAGTTCACAATAGGAGAAGTTTGTGAAGAAATGGTTGTTTTTGCGCACTTGCATTGGGGCCATTCCGCTGAATCAGCGCAAATTTTGACCAAAGGAAATCAAATTAACTGTAAAATATTTTTTATCAGTCCAGCACATTGATCTGATTTCATATTTAATCAAAACAAAATTAAATATTTGTTTACACTAAGTTGAAAAAATAAAATTGCTTTTACCTTTTACTCTAGCTTTCCTGAAATGTAACCTTATACGAAATATAATAATTTAAATCAGGGTTCTCCAATGTTATTCATTCCAAAGACCCTCAAACTGATGTAGAGAGGACCCCCCTACCTATATAGCCTGCATAAAATTACATTTTCAAGTAAATGGTACCTTGGGATTGTGCTATGCCGAAATATCACGCTACTAATAAATGGCTGGCAACTAGTGCGCTAATCGTTAGCTAGCAACAAGAGTGCTAATTGCTAACTGACAACTAGCTCACTAAGAATTAGTAAACTAGCATGACAATCTCTAGCTCTTTTAGATGCTAACATGAATGTAATAATACAGTTATTATTCATGGTGTTCCGGGGTTTTCACTCAGTCCTGTTACCCGGACACATCACCCCCTGTTGATGCTAATAATGATGCTAAAAAGAATGCTCAAGAGATTGCTAAAAAGGGTGTTAAAATAATGCAAAACAGGATGCTAAAAAGAATGCTAAGAATGATGCTAAAAAGTATGCGAATGATAATGCTAAAAGGGTGTCAAAAATAATGCAAAACAGGATGCCAAAAAGAATGCTACTGATAATGCTAAAAATAATGCTAATGATAATGCCAAAAAGAATGCTAATGGTAATGCTAAAAAGAATGCTAATAATAATGCTAAAAAGGGTGTTTAAAATAATGCCAAACAGGATGCTAAAAAGAATGCTAAAAACAATGCTAATGATAATGCTAAAAAGGTGTTTAAAATAATGCAAAACAAGATGCTAAAAATAATGCTAATGATAATGCTAAAAAGGGTGTTAAAATAATGCAAAACAGGATGTTAAAAAGAATGCTAAGAATGCTAATGATTATGCTAAAAATAATGCTAATGATAATGCCAAAAAGAATGCTAATGATAATGCTAAAAGGGGTGTTGAAAATAATGCAAAACAGGATGCCAAAAAAAATGATAATGATAATGCTAAAAAGAATGCTAATGATAATGCTAAAAAGGTGTTTAAAATAATGCAAAACAAGATGCTAAAAATAATGCTAATGATAATGCCAAAAATAATGGTAATGATAATGCTAAAAAAAAGGTGTTAAAATAATGCAAATCAAGATGCTAAAAAGAATGCTAAGAATGATGCTGAAAAAAATGCGAATGATAATCCTAAAAAGGGTGTTGAAAATAAAGCAAAACAGGATGCTAAAAGGGATGCTATGAAGGGTGCTAAAGTGGATGCTAAAGGAGACGATAAAAATGATGCTAAAAGGTGTGCTTGAAAGGATGCTAATAATGATGCTAAAAAGAATGCTCAAGAGATTGCTAAAAAGGGTGTTAAAATAATGCAAAACAGGATGCTAAAAAAATGCTAAGAATGATGCTAAAAAGAATGCTAATGATAACGCCAAAAAGAAAACTAATGATAATCCTAAAAAGAATGCTAATGATAATGCTAAAAAGGGTGTTTAAAATAATGCAAAAGAGGATGCTAAAAAGAATGCTAATGATAATGCTAATGATAATGCTCAAAAGGGTGTTTAAAATAATGCAAAACAGGATGCTAAAAAGAATGGTAATGATAATGCTAAAAACAATTCTAATGATAACGCTAAAAAGGGTGTTAAAAAAATGCAAAACAGGATGCTAAAAGGAATGCTAAGAAGGGTGCTGAAGTGGATGCTAAAGGAGACGATAAAAATGATGCTAAAAGGTGTGCTTGAAAGGATGCTAATAATGATGCTAAAAAGAATGCTCAAGAGATTGCTAAAAAGGGTGTTAAAAATAATGCAAAACAGGATGCTAAAAAGAATGCTAAGAATGATGCTAAAAAGAATGCTAATGATACTGCTAAAAAGAATGCTAATGATAATGCCAAAAAGAATGCTAATGATAATGCTAAAAAGGGAGTTAAAAATAATGCAAAACAGGATGCTAAAAAGAATGCTAATGATACTGCTAAAGAGGGTGTTAAAAATAATGCAAAATAGGATGCTAAAAGGGATGCTAAGAAGGGTGCTAAAGTGGATGCTAAAGGAGACGATAAAAATGATGCTAAAAGGTGTGCTTGAAAGGATGCTAATAATGATGCTAAAAAGAATGCTCAAGAGATTGCTAAAAATGGTGTTAAAATAAGGCAAAACAGGATGCTAAAAAGGGTGTTTAAAATAATGCAAAACAGGATGCTAAAAAGAATGCTAATGATAATGCTAAAAAGGGTGTTTAAAATAATGCAAAACAGGATGCTAAAAAGAATGCTAATGATAATGCTAAAAAGATTGCTAATGATAATGCTAAAAAGGGTGTTTAAAATAATGCAAAACAGGATGCTAAAAATAATGCCTATGATAATGCTAAAAAGAATTCTAATGATAATGCTAAAAAAGGTGTTAATGCAAAACAGGATGCTAAGAATGATGCTAAAAAGAATGCGAATGATAATGCTAAAAAGGTGTCAAAAATAATGCAAAACAGGATGCCAAAAATAATGCTTATTATAATGCTAAAAATAATGCTAATGATAATGCCAAAAAGAATGCTAATGATAATGCTAAAACGGGTGTTTAAAATAATGCAAAACAGGATGATAAAAAGAATGCTTGTTGCGATCTGCTGCTCAGATCTTCACGTGTTTGTTTTTTCATTCTCTGTCTGACCCGTTTATTTCCTGTTTTTATCCATCACTATGGTTACACATCAGTCCACCTGCTAGTCTCGCCCCGCACACCTGCTAATAATTATCACCCTCCTATTTAAGCTCACCTTTTCTGTTCACTCATTCTCGGATCCTAATTTGCCCACGCGCATCAGTGACGACTCTCATCATTCGTATGTATTTTCTCGCTAGCTCTCACGCCAAGCCACTTTATTGTCTAGCTTTCATGCTAAATGTTTTGTTTACTCTTTTGTGTCCTCGTACCAAGTCTTAGTTTTCCTTGTTTTATCCTAGCTTTCACGCTAGCGTCTTTTGTTTATTTTTTCTCTTTACACCAGTATTTTTGTTCATAGACTTTTGTTATTAAATACCCTATATCTTACCTTTGCTGTGTTCTGCTTCGACGCATCCACGGGAAAACTACACCGGCATTACCATGCCGAAGAAGAGTCTTCACAGTAGGATCCGAGCATTAAAAAGTTTTTCCGCGTCTGGCAACCACGAGGAGACCTTCGACGAAGGCACATGGAGGGTATTCCGAGCGATGGAGGCTGAAACTCTCCGATGCAATCCAGACGAAAGCATGATGTGGGACCTGGAGGGAAAACTGGTTCCGATCGATGCTTCCGGGAGCGGTGAGTTTCCCTCCCGCAGCGCTCGCGCTCGTCCGCGTAGGCGGAAGCCGCGAAGTATGGCTTCGTCGGGCGACAGAGACTTGCCCACTCCATGTCTCCCTCCTCACGAACACAGCAACCTACAGTCAGCACACAAGACCCCTACACCATTGTTTGGGGACCCAATAACACACTTTGCTAACAGTTTTACCGACTGGGCAAATTCCCAACTTGTGTCCCGCGCAGATGACGTCATTTCGTCGACGCCCCCCGGTAACGCAAGCCCGTCCTCCGATGATGACGTCATCAACAAGGAATTTTTGGGGGAAGATTCGTTTTCTCAGCCATTTTCAAATGACAATAACATTAATAATAATATACAAAAGTATCAGGATATTTTTTCTTATTATTCTAGTCAACCTCAGTCACCTAGTTTTTCTTCTAACCCACCGTTTAAACCTCATTCTCTGCCCAAGTCCAAGGTTTTTTCTCCCTTTTCAAAGGGACACTCTGGACAATATAGAGGGGAGGGGTCTGCCCGCCTCCAAACCTCCCACCACCCTCCCTTATGGTCAGTCCCTGACCACAGGGAACGGGTCTGGGATTCCCGTCTGGAGGGGGGGGCTATGGCCTATAGCTGTGTTGCGGAGGTAGGGCAGACGCTACCTGTTCTTAAAACTGCTAAACAAAAACCTCCATGTAGGCCACCTTTACCTGTTTTTCGGCCCGCTAAACGCTTAGCTCCTCCTAGTAGACCTCCTCCACCTGTGTTCTCCCCGGTCAAGTCACGCCCTCTTAGACCTCCTCCACCTGTGTTCCGTCTGTGCCCTAGTTCTAGTTTTAGTCACAGTCTCTCTCAGAGTTCGAGTCCCAGCCTTCTTCGTAGCCCATGCTCTAGTCCTACTCGTAGACCGACTTGTAGACTGAGTCGTAGTCCAAGTCCTGGTCCGAGTTTCCGTTCTGATTCTAGTTGTAGTCCTAGTCTTTCTCGTAGTCGTCGTAGTCCTAGTTCCACTCGTAGACTGATCCGTAGTCCGAGTCCTGTTTCGAGTCCGGTCCCGAGTCTTGTTTCTTGCCTTTGTAATATTAGTACTGATTCCCCTCGTGGTCTTAGTCCGAACCCTAGTCCTTACCCAAGTTCTTGTCCGAGCCCCAGTGTTACTGTAAGTCCTAGTCTTTGTCCTAGTCCTTGCCCGAGCACCAGTTTGATTGTTAGTCCCAGTCCTTGCCCAAGCCCTAGTTTGACCGTTTGTCCTAGTTCTTGCCCAAGCCCTGGTATGACTGTAAGTCCTGGTCATTGCCCAAGCCCTTCTCAAAGCACTAGTGTGATTGTAAGTCCTGGTCCTCTCTCAAGTCCTTGCCCGAGTCCTAGTGTTTGTCTTATCACTCATCATAGTCCTAGTCCTGCTCACAGCCAGTCCCCTAGTTCTCCTCGGCAGACCCCTGTGCCTGCTCCTCGGCTGAAGCCGACTCCTGCTCCTCGGCTGAAGCCGACTCCTGCTCCTCGGCTGAAGCCGACTCCTGCTCCTCGGCTGAAGCCGACTCCTGCTCCTCGGCTGAAGCCGACTCCTGCTCCTCGGCTGAAGCCGACTCCTGCTCCTCGGCTGAAGCCGACACCTACTCCTCGGCTGAAGCCGACACCTGCTCCCAGTCTGGTTCTCACACCAGCACATGACTCTGACCTGGTTTTCACGCCAGAATTAGACTCTGACCTGGTTTTCACGCCAGAATTAGACTCTGACCTGGTTTTCACGCCAGAATTAGACTCTGACCTGGTTTTCACGCCAGAATTAGACTCTGACCTGGTTTTCACGCCAGAATTAGACTCTGACCTGGTTTTCACGCCAGAATTAGACTCTGACCTGGTTTTCACGCCAGAATTAGACTCTGACCTGGTTTTCACGCCAGAATTAGACTCTCGCCTGGTTTTCACACCAGAAAATGTTTCTAGCCTTGTTCTCACGCCAGTTTCCGACTCTAAACTGGTTCTCACGCCAGCACAAACTCCAAGGCTGGAGCCCACTCCGGTACCAGCACCACGACAGGTACCGGTGCCAGCTCCGTGCCGCCAAGCACCGGTGCCAGCTCCGCGCCGCCAAGCACCGCCGACGACGGGGCTGGAGCCCACACCAGCGCCGACGACGGGGCTGGAGCCCACACCAGCGCCGACGACGGGGCTGGAGCCCACACCAGCGCCGACGACGGGGCTGGAGCCCACACCAGCGCCGACGACGGGGCTGGAGCCCACACCAGCGCCGACGACGGGGCTGGAGCCCACACCAGCGCCGACGACGGGGCTGGAACCCACACCAGCACCACCGACGACTACGCCTGCATTCACGTCGATGACGACTCCTGCGGCTCCCAGGCCGCCTCCGACGACTCCTGCGGCTCCCAGGCCGCCTCCGACGACTCCTGCGGCTCCCAGGCCGCCTCCGACGACTCCTGCGGCTCCCAGGCCGCCTCCGACGCCTTCTTCGGCTGCAGCACCCGCATCATCCTCGCCAGCTGCACTCAGGCCTGCTTTGGCTGCAGTCCCCGCACCCTCGTCTGCTGCTTCCAAGCCTGCTGGGATTTCGGTGCTGAGGCGTCGTCCACCACGTCGACCACGGGCGTGGCCTCTGCGAGGTCATCCTCCTCGCCAGATACTCCCTCCTCCATGTCGGCCACGGATGTGGCCGTGCCCGGGTCGTCCGCCTCGCCGGGCACCTCATCCTGCGAGGCGGCCACTAATGTGGCCTTTTCGAGGTCGCCCGCCAAAACTTTTTCGGCAGCAGCGTTCCACCCGCCGCCGCCACATGATGTGTCCTCGGTGGATTCGGGGACATGCGATCTGGCGACCCTCCACCGTGGACTCCCTCCGCCCTCCCTTCGTTTGTGAACTTTCTGGTTTTGGGGAGGGGGTTCAAGTTTTTGTTTGTTTTTTAAGACATCTGGTATCTGTCTTTTGTTGGGGGGGAATACTGTTGCGATCTGCTGCTCAGATCTTCACGTGTTTGTTTTTTCATTCTCTGTCTGACCCGTTTATTTCCTGTTTTTATCCATCACTATGGTTACACATCAGTCCACCTGCTAGTCTCGCCCCGCACACCTGCTAATAATTATCACCCTCCTATTTAAGCTCACCTTTTCTGTTCACTCATTCTCGGATCCTAATTTGCCCACGCGCATCAGTGACG
>NC_084618.1:25290068-25362568 GCF_033978795.1 Nerophis ophidion | reverse complement strand
TACGCCTGTACTGGCTCACCTGCACTGGCTTCCTGTGCACTTAAGATGTGACTTTAAGGTTTTACTACTTACGTATAAAATACTACACGGTCTAGCTCCATCCTATCTTGCCGATTGTATTGTACCATATGTCCCGGCAAGAAATCTGCGTTCAAAGGACTCCGGCTTATTAGTGATTCCCAAAGCCCAAAAAAAGTCTGCGGGCTATAGAGCGTTTTCCGTTCGGGCTCCAGTACTCTGGAATGCCCTCCCGGTAACAGTTCGAGATGCCACCTCAGTAGAAGCATTTAAGTCTCACCTTAAAACTCATTTGTATACTCTAGCCTTTAAACAGACTCCCTTTTTAGACCAGTTGATCTGCCGTTTCTTTTCTTTTTCTTCTATGTCCCACTCTCCCTTGTGGAGGGGGTCCGGTCCGATCCGGTGGCCATGTACTGCTTGCCTGTGTATCGGCTGGGGACATCTCTGCGCTGCTGATCCGCCTCCGCTTGGGATGGTTTCCTGCTGGCTCCGCTGTGAACAGGACTCTCGCTGCTGTGTTGGATCCGCTTTGGACTGGACTCTCGCGACTGTGTTGGATCCATTATGGATTGAACTTTCACAATATCATGTTGGACCCGCTCGACATCCATTGCTTTCCTCCTCTCCAAGGTTCTCATAGTCATCACTGTCACCGACGTCCCACTGGGTGTGAGTTTTCCTTGCCCTTATGTGGGCCTACCGAGGATGTCGTAGTGGTTTGTGCAGCCCTTTGAGACACTAGTGATTAAGGGCTATATAAGTAAACATTGATTGATTGATTGATTGATATATATATACATATATATATATATTTATGCACACACACATATATATACATATATGTATATATGTATATATACATATATATGTATATATATACATATATATGTGTATATATATATACACATATATATGTATATATACATAAATATATGTATATATATGTATATATACATATATATATATACACACACATATATATATATATATATATATATATATATATGTATATATATATATATATATATATTGATTGATTGATTGCACAGTTCAGTACATATTCCATACAATTGACCACTAAATGGTGACACCCGAATAAGTTTTCAACGTGTTTAAGTCGGGGTCTATGTTAATCAATTCATGGTAATATATGTGTATGTGTATATATATATATATATATATATATATATATATATATATATATATATATATATATATATATATATATATATATATATACATTATATATATATATATATATATATATATATATATATATATATATATATATATATATATATATATACATATATATATATAATAAATAAATAAATGGGTTGTACTTGTATAGCGCTTTTCTAGCTTCAAGGTACTCAAAGCGCTTTGACATTACTTCCACATTTACCCATTCACACACACTGATGGAGGGAGCTGCCATGCAAGGCGCCAACCAGCACCCATCAGGAGCAAGGGTGAAGTGTCTTGCTCAGGACACAACGGATGTGACGAGGTTGGTACTAGGTGGGATTTGAACCAGGGACCCTCGGGTTGCGCACGGCCACTCTCCCACTCGGCCACTCTATTGAGTTTACAACCCCCTAGCGCTGTTTTGTACTGTTTGTACTTATTTTGATTATTATTATTTCTCAATTGTTTCTAAATGTTGGAATTTATAAATAATAAAATTATAATTTATTATAAAAAATTATCAATTAAATTATACAATTATAAAAAACAACAACATTGCCGCCTGAAGCGGAAGTAGAGCAGCACCGAAGCCACATGTATACCTCGACCTCTAACGACCAAAAAGCTGTGAAAACTATGATTCTGTGTTCCAAATGTATATTATTTACTGGACCTGTGTGAGCCTATGGCTTTGCACTTTGTTATATATATATAATTTTATTTTTTTGCATTATATTTTAATTACTTTATTGAGTTTACAACCAGCTGGCGCTGTTTTGTGCTGTTTTTGTACTTATTTTGATTATTATTATTTCTCAATCGTTTCTAAATGTTGGAATTTATAAATAAAGGTTTACAAATTGAAAAGAAATGTATAAAAAAACAACAACATTGCCGCCTGAACCGGAAGCGGAAGTAGAGCAGCACCGAGGCTACATGTATGCTAGCGTTCTCGCTAGTATCTACGTCTGGGCAAGAATAACAACTGTCGCTGTTAAAAGATGGCAGACGCCGACGCGGACGAGCTCTCCCAGCTGGAGTTCTTATCGCTGGTGTCCAAAGTGTGCACAGAGCTCGACAACCATCTTGGAATCAGCGACAAAGACTTAGGTTCGTGTTTTGTCAGCTCGAAAAGCGGGGCTAGCTCGCCAAAGCTAATGTTAGCTTGTGTTGTTTATCCTTTAGCCGGATTAAAGTGTGAAAGGCGCAAACTAACCCGGTGTACATACTAAATGTGTGTTTTGTTGCACTGCAGCGGAGTTTGTCATAAGCCTGGCGGAGAAAAACCAGACTTTTGACGGATTTAAAGCGCTTCTACTCGATAATGGAGCAGAATTCACAGTAAGTTTACACCACCGATGACGTCACACTAGCAAGCCATTCATCCATCCATTTTCTACCGCTTGTCCCTTTTATCACGTCCAAAAGCAGAACCTAGTAACTCACTTCTAGAGATACCCTTGAGATACTTGTTTTTTCTGTTGTAACAACGCGGTTATGTGGTAGTTGGTAGGGCCTGCCATGCGCGTAACAGCTTACTTACGGAACAAATTATAATATCGCATACACTAATGCAGTGGTTCTCAAATGGGGTACTTGAAGGTATGCCAAGGGGTACGTGAGATTTTGTTTAAAAATTACTAAAAATAACAATTACCGCTTATTCCCTTTGGGGTACCAGGGTACGCTGGTGCCTATCTCAGCTACAATAGGGCAGAAGGTGGAGTACACCCTGGACAAGTCGCCACCTCCTCGCAGGGCCAACACAGATAGACGGACAAAATTCACACTCACATTCACACACCAGGGCCAATTTAGTGTTGCCAATCACCCTATCCCCAGGTGCATGTCTTTGGCTGTTCACTTTGTTTATATTTACAGCTAATTTGACCACTTTTATGTTGTCTCCACAGGATTCTCTCATTAGCAACCTGCTCAGGCTCATTCAGACCATGAGACCCCCATCTAAAGTGTCTTCAAGTAAAGGTAATTTAATTTTTATTCCCTCTCCTAATTAGCTAGATAGTACTTTATTGATTCCTTCAGGAGAGTTCCCTCGGGAAAATTAAAGGCCTACTGAAATGAGATTTTCTTATTTAAACGGTGATAGCAGGTCCATTCTATGTGTCATACGTGATCATTTCGCGATATTGCCATAATTTTGCTGAAAGGATTTATTAGAGAACATTGACGATAAAGTTCGCAACTTTTGGTCGCTAATAAAAAAGCCTTGCCTGTACCGGAAGTAGCAGATGATGTGCACGTCACGGGTTGTCGGGCTCCTCACATCCTCACATTGTTTATAATCATAGCCACCAGCAGCAAGAGCGATTTGGACCGAGAAAGCGGCGATTTCCCGTTAATTTGAGCGAGGATGAACGATTCGCGGATGAGGAAAGTTAGAGTGAAGCACTAGAAAAACGAATAAAAAAATGCGAGGGTAGTGTGAGCGATTCAGATGTTATTAGACACATTTACTAGGATAATTCTGTAAAATCCCTTATCTGCTTATTGTGTTACTAGTGTTTTAGTGAGATTATAAAGTCATACCTGAAAGTCGGAGGGGTGTGTTGACCGCCAGTGTCTCTGAGGAAAGCCATGGAGGAGCCAAGAAAGTCGCAGCTGCCTTTTTGACAGCTGCTGCAGGAGGACGCAAGCTCCGCTGATTTCTCCGGTAAGAGGCGATTTATTAGCACAATTTTCTCACCGAAACCTGCCAGTTGACATGTGGTCCGGAAACATGTTCGCTTGACCGCTCTGTTCCATATTAAAGCTTCACAACAAACAAAGAAACACCGGCTGTGTTTTGGTTGCTAAAGGCAGCTGCAATCCACCGCTTTCCACCAACAGCACTCTTCTTTATAGTCTCCATTATTAATTGAACCAATTGCAAAAGATTCAGCAACACAGATGTCCAAAATACTGTGTAATTATGCGATTAAATCGGACGACTTTTAGCCGTGAGTGGTGCTGTGATAAAATGTCCACTCCAACCAATAACGTCACAAGCACGCCTCAACATAAGCGTCATCATTCCGCGACGTTTTCAACAGGAAACTTTGCGGGAAATTTAAAATTGCAATTTAGTAAACTAAACCAGCCGTATTGGCATGTGTTTCAATGTTAATATTTCATCATTGATATATAAACTATCAGACTGCGTGGTCGGTAGTAGTGGGTATCAGTAGGCCTTTAAAGGATAGGATAGGAAAGATCTTTATTGTCATTGCACAAGTACGAGGAAACTTGGTTTTCTGCACAAACCCGTTTAATATCAGACAAACAAACAGTTATAGAACAGGAACGCTGATGGGTCGCCACAAGCGCCCCGTAAAAGATGGGGAAAAAGGTAAAGGCTGGGGAAGGATGAGTAACAAAATACGATCCCAGTCTGGAGTGGGAAAATACCTTCTTAGCAAAGCACAAATACATATTACAACGTACATCTCGAGATATCTAGCAACAGATGTAAGGGAGTGTGGGGTCATGGTGGCAGGCCGCAGATCTCAGGCGCTGCCTATCATTCCATCACTCCTATGGGATTTGCGTCAAGGGCGTTTGATTGGGGGTGGGGGGTGTGGTGTATATTTTTGTGGATGCATGTATGTGTGTAAGCCTGCCGCGTGTCTCTTTTCCGTGGCCTTGATGTCTTGCAGCCGATAAGTCCAAAGTCAACAACAACAACAGGTGTGTGTCCATGAGAGACAAGAAGGGAGTTTGTTGTGTCTTTGCCGCACTGTCCTTTGGGAGAGTCTCGAAGCCAGGGGAACAATCCAAGTTAGAATTTTTTGTATATGAGTGAAAATAAAATTTGCGTTTCACTCTAAATTGCCTATGACTGGTCCTCAAAAGTGTCCACAGTTCTTCCCGCATCCTCCAATCATTTGTGGCAGCTTTAGGGTACTTTGAAGACTGCCAGCAACTTCCAATTTGTCGACAAACCAGAGCAGCGCTTCCTCCAATCAGCAGATGTCCTGTTGTCATAATTCCGAATGGGTATATATCTTCCCGTCCTCGACTGAAAAGGGTCGCCAGGCACGCGGCACTCCTTCTTTTCCCAAGAGTCCGTGGTATGTCCAGCAACAACCGCTCCGTCACGACAAGCAGGTTCCCCCAAACCCAAGCTCTTGTCATTTTGTTGAGGCCTGTTAAGTATGTAATGTTTAGATTTGGAGAGCAGTGCTAATTTAGGCAAAGAAAAAGTTAAGACAAGACAAAGAAGCAGGCAGGAGAGGAAAGTGGAGTGTCCACCCTCAGTGCCAGTGAGAAATTCCAGCTGCAGTGTACAGATTTGAGATTGAATTTAAAAAGTAAATCATGGGGATATAAATGGAAATAAAATAGAAAAATATTACAATAAAAATAAAATATAAAATAATTAAACAATACCAGTAAAAGTAAGAATATAACAAGAGAAACTAGGCAGTAGTGACCATGTTATGAAAAAGTATTGCACTGCTATTGTTTTGCATCCCCTGTCATCCTAGTACCCCCTTCCCGTCAGAGAGGAGTTGTGCAGTCTGATGGCGTGTTGGACAAAGGAGTTTTTTAGTCTATTAGTCCTGCACTTGGGATGAAACAGCCTAGCACTGAACAAGCTCCTCTAGCTACTGATAGCGGTATGCAGAGAATGACTGGCATCATCCATGATGCTCACTAGTTTTTCCATAGTCCTCTTCTCTGTCACCGTCACCAGTGAGTAGTGATGATGTTCGAAACCGGTTCTCGCGATTGTTCGATAAGAAAAGAACTGATTCCATGGTTTACAATCCCTTTTTGAGAACCGGTTCTCGTTATCGAAGCCACTATACCGTATTTTCGCAACCATAGGGCGCACCGTATTAAAATGCGCCGTGTCAGTTATGGGTGCTATTTCTGTATTTTTGCAGCATGTTTTTGGGAGCAGGCATCGTTAAACATACGCTATCTTAAAACATACAATAGCATGCATGGACGCTGTTTTAAAAAGGCAGCAGGAGCAAAGCTGAGTTCGGTTGTACTTTATTGAAGCATTTATCAATGTAATAAAATAGCATCAATTTCACACACATTTTGGAAGTGTTTAGGTGTTATAAATCAGACTTTTAAGATAATAGCTTCAATATAGAAGCAACTTCTTTTTCCACTCTCCTTTGACTTGAAGCTAAATTGTTAGCTGTACTTTGTTCAAATTAGGTGTCAATTTATTTGCAGTTGATTGTTCTTTATTTGCTTGTTTGTATCCACAATTGAGTAATACGTAATTCCCTGACAAGAAATAACAGAAATATAGTAAACTTCACCTGCAGTATCCAATAATTATTTACACAGTCAGTCCAATTTCAACTCACTGAATCGAATAGGCAACATCAGATTATTGATTGAATCTTTGTTCAAACGAATCGTTACATCAGAACTGAATAAGTAGGGGTGTAAGGTTTTTGCACCTGTTCGTGTGTACATAATCTGTACCAATCTGTACATGTCAATGTCGTCATAGAAACTTGTGACGTTCTGAAGCCAAAGTCAGAGAAGGACAAACTGAAGGAGTTGTTCCCCGCGCTGTGCCGAGCCAACGAGCCGCCACCGAAGGTACGATGCTCTGCTTTGCGCGCGAGACCGCTACATAACTCATAAAGCGCCGCTCACCGTTTTGTTTGTGTCATTTTCGGCAGGTCCTCGACGAAGAGGACGTGAAGGTGGCGGCCGACGCCATGAAGGAGCTGGAGATGTTCATGCCCAGTGTGAGCACCACGGTCCCCAAAAGCGAAAAGAGCCGCTTGGAGAAGGGCCGACGGCGCAGCCGGAGTCGCAGCAGAAGCAGGGATCGACACAGGCACCGGGACAGGGACAGGGACCGGGACCGCAGGAGGCACCGCTCACGTTCCAGGTCACGCTCCAGAGACCGCGATCGCCACAGAGATAGAGACCGTGACCGCTCTAGGAGGAGAGACCGGTCCTCCCGCTGGAGCGAGCGCTCGCCAAGCCCCAGGAAAGATCAGGAGCGAGACTGGAAGGACAAGCACGTGGACCGTCCCCCTCCAGAGGAGCCCTCTGTTGGCGACATCTACAACGGAAAAGTGACCAGCATCATGCAGTTTGGATGCTTTGTCCAGCTGGAGGGGCTCAGGTCTGCACTGCGAGCACCAACTCCTACCTGTGTGAAGTTGGCCCCGCTCCCTTATCATTACAAATATTCAAATAACACTGCCGTTTCTTTGTGCGGTAATAATGTTGTTTAAGTTATTTGAAATACATTTTCTGAAAAGTGGTGTCACCCAGCCCCTCACCTTGTCAAACTCGTCGCTTTTGTTTGCTGCAAAATGTTTTGTCAATTCTATTTTTTACCTCGTTAGTGCGTTATCACCCATAACAGCCCCCAACCATGTCAAAATCTCCCTAAATCTTTGTGCCGCAAAATTTTTTGGTCTATGGTATAAATATTTTATGATTCATAAGCAGCACCACTGCCTTTTCAAAATCTCCCCGTTTGTTTGTGCTGCAAAATGATGTTGTCTTATTATTATAGTTTATGTTAACCTTTTATTAATCATAACAAGCCCCCCCTCCCCATAATATATGTATGTATTTTACAGTTTTTGTTATTTTTGTGTTATTCATCGCCAGCTCCCCCTACATTTGTCTGAATTTGCCAAACCTTTGTGCTACATTTGTTCCGCAAAACATTTTTGTCCAACCATTAGAGGTGTAAAAAAATCAATTTCAAATTAATCGCGATTATAATGTGTAACAATTCTTAGTCGATTAAAAAAATTAAAAAAAATTTCCCCAAAATTTGACTTGTGCAGCCACTTTAGTAAATGTTTGGGTCGAATTTTATTTAGAAAAAAACAGTTTTAACTAATACAAAACTTTATTAGAGTTGTGTGATTTATGGAGGAATATAGTTAATCATAGAACTGGCATCCAATGTACAAACCCTGTTTCCATATGAGTTGGGAAATTGTGTTGGATGTAAATATAAACGGAATACAATGATCTGCAAATCCTTTTCAACCCATATTCAATTGAATGCACTACAAAGACAAAATATTTGATGTCCAAACTCATAAATTTTTTTATTTTTTTTTGCAAATAATAATTAACTTAGAATTTCATGGCTGCGACATGTGCCAAAGTAGTTGGGAAAGGGCATGTTCACCACTGTGTTACATCACCTTTTCTTTTAACAACACTCAATAAACGTTTGGGAACTGAAGAAACTAGTTGCTGAAGCTTTGAACGTGGAATTATTTCCCATTCTTGTTTTATGTAGAGTTTCAGTCGTACAACAGTCCGGGGTCTCCGCAGTCGTATTTTACCCTTCATAATGCGCCACATTTTCAATGGGAGACAGGTCTGGACTGCAGGCGGGCCGGGAAAGTACCTGCCCTCTTTTTTTACGAAGCCACACTGTTGTAACACGTACTGAATGTGGCTTGGCATTGTCTTGCTTATAGAAGCAAGGGCGTCCATGAAAAAGACGGCGCTTAGATGGCAGCATATGTTGTTCCAAAACCTGTATGTACCTTTCAGCATTTGTAGCATATTCAACTGAATATGGGTTGAAAATGATTTGCAAATCATTGTATTCTGTTTATATTTACATCTAACACATTTTCCAAACTCATATGGAAACAGTGTTGGGGTCAAAAAAGTATTAATTTTAAATTGAGAATCGTTTTGAATCAAATTTATTCTGATTTGAATTGTGTAGTGCCCAAAGATGGTAAAATTATAGTGTTTGTTAAATGTTTTTTAACATTTTGTAGTTTTTGTTGATATGATACATAACAATCCCCCCCACCTTGCTGAAATCTATCTAACGTTTGAGCTGTTTGTACTGCAAAAATGTTTTGTCTATTATATTCTTTTGTTATTGTTTTATAATTTTTATTTGCGTGTTATGATTCCCAACCAGCCCCCAACCTTGTAAAAATCTCCTAAAGCTTGTCCCAAACGTTTGCGCGGCAAAAATATTTGTTTTAATGTTAACGGTCATAGTTTTTTATACATAACATTTTATTCATAACCAACCCCATAACATAAATACAAAACTAGTTAGACAAAACATGTTGCAGCACAAATTCAAGTCAGTATTATTTGCATATTTGCAAGAAGGGGAGCCAACTTCATACAAGTTCAACTCCCAGGTCTGATAGCTCTGCATGGACGCTAACAGGTCTCTTTCCTCTGCAGGAAGCGATGGGAAGGGCTGGTCCACATCTCTGAGCTGCGACGAGAAGGCCGAGTGGCCAACGTGGCAGATGTGGTCAGCAAAGGCCAAAGAGTCAAGATCAAAGTGCTGTCCTTCACAGGCTCCAAGACCAGCCTCAGCATGAAGGTAATCACCACGTCGGCGTCACAGCAGCTCGTCTCCCAAGTCACATTCTAACGCCCTATGTTCTCTTCCAGGATGTGGACCAGGAGACGGGCGAGGACCTGAACCCTAACCGGAGGAAGAACGTGGGTCCAGACGGCAGCGAGGAGGTGACCATGAGGAACCCGGACGGGCCGAGCAACCTCAACCTGGGTCATACCCGCGAGCTGGAACAAGACGACACGCTGGAGAGGAAAAGACTTACCAAGATCTCCGATCCGGAAAAGTGGGAGATCAAGCAGGTTGGTCGTGGTCGAGTTGTGCACATTGTCGCCGCTCACCCAAACTTTACATCACCCACGTTGCTGCTGCCCCCAGATGATCGCCGCCAATGTTTTGTCCAAAGAAGAGTTCCCCGACTTTGACGACGAGACTGGAATTCTTCCCAAAGTCGACGATGAGGAAGGTAATTGAGAGTGTCAGTTGTTCAATCGGAAGCCTTTACCAGGGTTTCCAGGTGTCATTAAACTGTGAAGTTGGCCTCACTTACCATTGTCAGTCTTAAAAACACACTGCTATTCGTTTGTGCTGAAAACATTTTGATTTATGCCGTTAAGCTTTAAGTTATTGTAAAATGAATATTTTGACTATATTTATATTTTTACCTGCCCAAACTTGTCCCTTTTGTTTGTTCTGCAAACATTTTTTTGTCCAACTATTATAGTTTTTATGTTGATTAACTTGGTATTTATTCAACCCCTAAACTTGTCCAATTTGTTTGTGCTGTAATACATTTTCTCTATTTAATTTTTATGTTATTAACATTGTATTATTCATAACTAGCCCCCCCACTTTGTCAAACCATCCTCAAACCAGTCCCAATTGTTTGTTGTGCAAACATATTTTGTCATACTATTATAGATTTGATGTTACTTGAAGTGTTTTTATTCATAACCTGTAGTGTGTAATGGTACACAAACATTTCGGTTCGGTACGTACCTCGGTTTAGAGGTCACGGTTCGGTTCATTTTCGATACTGTAAGAAAACAACAAAATATACATTTTTTGGTTAATTACCAAATTTGCAAAATCTTCCACCAAAAATATTTTTTTCAGTCGAATATTTGATATGAAGTAATGAGAACCTTGGATAGGTCAATGATTCATATTAACATTGATTTTGATTCAATATTATAGAATAGAATAGAAAGTACTTTATTGATCCCTCGGGGAAATTCAGCACCACAGTTCGCTTACAATAGACAAGAATAATAATAAATAATATAATATATATAATATGTTATATATATAACATATAAATATATTCTACATATACTACGTATACTCTACATATGTTTGTTTTGAGCAATGACAGTTTGAAAGAAAAAAAAACAGCTTTGTTTTATTAGTCAACATTGCAACTTTTTCTAAATTACATTTTAACCTTTAAGCTTTTTTATTTCACTTTTGTTATGTTTTTGTTTATTTTAATGGAATTTTTAGAATGTGCGGTTGGTCTTTAAAACATTAGCTGTGGGCTGCTAATTGCCCCTGGGGCACACTTTTGACACCAAAAGTTAAATCTGATAAATCTATGGATAAAAAGCAGACGAATTCGCTCTCTGTCACTCCCTCCCTCACGAATGCTGCTGCGCGCGCATTTTGTTTTGTTTTAAACCTTAACTAGGGCTGCGAATATTTGGGTGTCCCACGATTCGATTCAATAGCGATTTTTGGGGTCACGATTTGATTCAAAATCGCTTTTTTTTTTTCAATTCAACACTATTCTCAATTCAAAAACGATTTTTTTCCCGATTTAAAATGATTTTCTATTCATTCAATACATAGGATTTCAGCAGGATCTACCCCAGTCTGCTGACATGCAAGCCAAGTAGTAGATTTTTGTAAAAAGCTTTTATAATTGTAAAGGACAATTTTTTATCAATTGATTGCAATAATGTAAATTTGTTTTAACTATTAAACAAACCAAAAATATTTTGGATCCGGTGAGGGGATGTTTTTAATATTTATTAAAGTGCAATTTTTGCTACAGAAATTTTGAATCCTTTCTATGTTTACGTTTGTTTACCTATTTAGGATAATTAAGTTATCGACCTTCCATTTACAGTAGTAGTAAATACTACAGTTATGAAAAATGGTTATTGTGTTTGAAAGGGTTACTTGCTTTTCTCTGATGTATTATGATCACATTAGTGCTTAATTTGGCCTCAGTTCATGTAAACCTCTCATCTATTCAACATTATCATTGTTAATTGCCTACAATTGTGTCTGTACCAGTTGTTGTATTTTTTTGAAGGACACTGTATAGTTGTATGAAAAAGATGGCTGCACCAAATTTAGCACCATGCTAATTTCCATTTGTAGTCGTTTTATCGCACATTTAGCATCCACAATTACAACTACACACAATTAAAAATATGTAACAATTGAAATTACGTAATAAAAAGCTAGAATACAAGTACAATACATAATGAAAGTGCGAGTTACAAATCAGTTACAATATTTTAGCAGTGCAGAAGTATGTGCAACAGTTTTGATCAAAATCCACATAACATAGCATTCAATGTAGTACCCATCAGATGGTACCCACAAGGCTATCATGCAATAGCTATATACCCCATTGGTACTGCATACGTAAACAAGTTGCCGATATTACGCTATTATAGTGTCCAAAGTTTGCAACTAATTTTTTAACGAGCCAGGCACATTTAATAAATATTACAAAAAAACATAAAAAGGGGAATAAAAGAGCAAACATGTTTAGTGTAAAGAGAAAATTTTGGCACTAGTAATGCAAAGCTGCCATGTAAGCAGTTTTTTACTTTGCAACTGTCATTACTCAAAAAATAATCAAAGCTTATAATTGATGGATAGATCTGAAGTTGAGCTAGAGATTTGAGCGTTGAAAGTAAAAATGATATATATTGATACATGACTTATTTTTTACACTTGTGAGAGGGGGCCGTTCAGATCCTGAGACCTTAAAGTGATTTTTTTATTTTTTAAACTGTCTTTGCTCAAAAAATAATAATGGATCAAAAGTAATGTTGTAATGTATTAACAACATTGTTTACAGTATCTATTCATATGAAATATTCCACTTTGAACATTTTTTGTGAGGAATATGGCATTTGTTCTTTTTTAGATGGAAGAACAAAAAAAGGGCAAAAAAGGATTGAATCTTTACTTCAACAGACATGAAGTTAATCTATCCGTAGTCAGGCGTTGAAAGTAAACACATAAGTATTAATACATGATTTATTTGTAACACTTTCAATGACTGAGACACTTTTGGGTCCCCAGAATCCATAACGTTAACCACGATTGAGGGAAGCCCGAAGGGTTCCAATATATATTGTATTGGTCTTGAAAATGAGAAATATCAAAATTGCTTTCAACTTTCAGTCTGCGGCCCTCCGTGGGGAAAAAAGTCTGGAGACTCTTGGTCTATACAGACAATTGTATGGTTTTCACTGAGTATATTAACAATCTGCAGTATAACATGGACATTATATTTGCTTTAAGTTGCATTAAAAAACATTAACTTAGATTTGCTGATACCTGCAGAGAACCTGTTTTAATGATGAATGAACATGAGTGACTGTTTGCATCTTGTCGCCATTTTTGTTTACAGACGAAGACTTAGAAATTGAGTTGGTTGAAGAGGAGCCGCCTTTCCTGAGAGGACACACCAAGCAGAGCATGGACATGAGCCCCGTCAAGATCGTCAAGGTAGGAAGATGACTTCAAACTTTTCATCTGTTGGTCGAAGCTAACGCTGTTTTCCCCTTTGCTATCAGAATCCAGACGGCTCGTTGTCCCAGGCGGCCATGATGCAGAGCGCTCTGGCCAAAGAGAGGCGGGAGCTGAAGCAGGCGGCACGGGAGGCCGAGATGGACTCCATCCCTATGGGACTGAACAAGCACTGGGTGGACCCACTGCCAGACGGTAAGTGTGTGCTTGGATGGGCCAGGGAGGTGTGTGTGCAGAGATGTGATGTGGGGCTGGACGATTATGGCAAGAATAATGATCGCAATTATTTTGATCAATAACACCATTTTTTTATTGATTTAGGAACGGGGGTATTTATTGCACTACCAAAACTCAACTTTAAATGTAATTTAAAAAATAACAATTTCCCTGCGGCAGGGAAGAATACCACTCAGCCTGGACGACAAATGTCACAGAGCAGTGACTTAAGTTTTTGGTCAAAAGCTTGCAAAATTTTGCCAACCACGTTTTCTCTGTCATTGTACTATACAGGGGAACTCATAAAATGAGAATATCGAGTAAAATTCAATTTAATAATCTGTAATAATTTTGATGATCTTGATCAGGGATGTCACGGTATGAAAATTTCTTGTCACGGTTACTGTGACAAAAAGTTATCATGGTTATCATTATCGTGGTATTTTTAAATGTGCTCAAAATTTTCTAAGAATACTTGTACTGAAATGTTTTAACAAAGTTTTATAAAAAAAAAAAAAACACAGTAAAAATGTCAACAATACTTGATATACGTTCCGTAACTTATATACTAACCAAGCTGTAGCGACATTGTTGTTGTAAGAGCGAACACTGAGGAACTCTTTTTTTTTTTTTTAATACATTTTTTTATTTTTTTTTATTTTTTGCGTGCTAACACATTGCCGTGCTACGGTATTAGCCTTAGAAGCTAACTATATATAGCAAGAGTCAGGCTAGCTTCTACGTCAGCACAGAACACGTTTGAGTTTGTAATACACAACACAATGCAATAAGACACCAATCTGTACTGAGTAAAAAACACAAACAGTCATATTACAGTATCTGTAAAGTATTATTTCATGTTTTGTTTGTACACAGCTAGCCAGACAGCGTGTGTACTGTAGTTGTAATAACACGTATGACGTGTTGCGTTTATCATGATCAATATAAAGCATGACTCACTCGATAGACAGTTGTCTGTATGGTCCAGCTGGCAAGGGATGTTTTTTCTGTTTAATTATGGGTAAGCACTCTATTTATATCGAAAAATTGCATGGCTTTAAATTCCACATTCACACCTTTGATTCACTTTCACCTCATTTTCTCAGCTTCCCTTTGCTCCAGCGTGTTACTCTTCCTTCATACTGGTTTCTAGAAGCAGAAGTTCATCCTCCATAAATTCAGATTCAAAAAGATAAGGTTGTGAATCCTCATTTGTCCAAAAATAGTCGTCTTCTTTGTTTGTTACCAAGTCTGCCATGATTACAACACACTCGTGTTTGTTTCTGGAAGCAAGACAGATATTTGTTGCCAGAAGTTAGACATGTGCTGCTATGGAAACGAAAACAAATGCGCGGAAGAATTAGTTCCGGCAATGATTAAAATGGCAAAAATACGGTAAATATTTTACATATTACGTATTGTTATGAAAGTGTCTGTTACTACATTATATATATATATTCTTGCAGTGGGTACATAAAACATAATACATATTGTTATGAAGAGGTCTGTAACTACATTATATATATACTTGCACTGTGTATAAAAAACATTGGAAGGTTTTGAAATTGTTTTAGAGGGCTTTGAAAGCTACAATTGTGACTCCTATTAGCCGCGCCTTCCAAAAGTTTTTTATCATCTTTATCCCCCCCCACAAAAAACACCAACATGTGTTCTTGTCCCTCATAATGATTGTGAACAATAGGACAAACAAAAAAAAGTGCAGTTCCCCTTTAAGACGTCACTGTTAGGCTCTAAACTAGACCAAATTGATGCTAATTTACATTTTATTTTATTTTTCCCAAATAAGAATCGATAACAGAACCGAGAAAGAATTTAATCGTTACCGCAGAATCAAACATGGAATCGGAAAAAATCCTATCAATTCCCATTCCTACTTACTAGCATTGTCAAATAAAAAGTATCAACCAATGGGAGATCTCACACTTTGAGCGTATGATTGAAAGAAAGACCATGTCTACTCGGTCATCTGTTTCATCGCAGAAATTTACATGCACGTTAACCTGCCCGCTAATAGTTTTTTTCCATAATATTTTTTTGATCGTGGAAAGCCGAAATCGAAATTTGATTAATTGTCCAGCCCTAGCGAGATGCTTGTGCCAACACCCTTGTGTCGCTTTGCAGCTGACGGCAGGCAAATTGCGGCAAACATGAGAGGCATCGGCATGATGCCCAATGACATTCCCGAGTGGAAGAAGCACGCCTTTGGAGGCAACAAAGCCTCGTATGGAAAGAAAACCCAGCTCTCCATCCTTGAGCAGAGGGAGAGTTTGCCCATCTACAAGCTGAAGGAGCAGCTCATTCAGGTTCCTCTTCATCATTATACACCGGCTTAGACACTGTGTGAACATCCACTGAATTATTTTTTGTCTCCTCACAGGCCGTGCACGACAACCAGATCCTAATCGTCATCGGAGAAACCGGGTCTGGCAAGACCACGCAGATCACGCAGTACTTGGCGGAGGCGGGATACACCACACGGGGAAAAATTGGCTGCACGCAGCCTCGCCGTGTGGCCGCCATGTCTGTGGCCAAGAGAGTGTCGGAGGAGTACGGATGCTGCCTTGGACAGGAGGTACGCAGCCACAGCCGCTTGCTGTAGTGTGAGACATTAAACACTTTTTGTCTGTCTGTGAAGGTGGGCTACACCATCAGGTTCGAGGACTGCACCAGCCCAGAGACGGTGATCAAGTACATGACGGACGGCATGTTGCTCCGAGAGTGTCTGATCGACTCAGAGCTGGGCCAGTACGCCATCATCATGCTGGACGAAGCTCACGAGAGGACCATCCACACCGACGTCCTCTTCGGTCTGCTCAAAAAGGTCAGCGTTGTCGCACGATTCCCACTAGCCCCGGTCCCTCACCTTGCTTTGACGAACTGACCTACTCAGTGGCATAGTGGTTAGAGTGTCCGCCGTAAGATCGGTAGGTTGTGAGTTCAAACCCCGGCCGAGTCATAACAAAGACTATAAAAATGGGACCGATTACTTCCCTGCTTGGCACTCCGCATCAAGGGTTGGAATTGGGGGTTGAATCACCAAAAATTATTCCCGGGCGAGGCACCGCTGCTGCCCATTGCTCCCCTCACCTCCCAGGGGGTAAACAAGGGAATGGGTCATATGCAGAGGACAAATTTCGCCACACCTAGTGTGTGTGTGACAATCATTGGTACTTTATCTTTAACTTTAACAAAACATATGCTTTTTGTTTTTTACCCAGACTGTCCAGAAGCGCACGGACATGAAGCTGATTGTCACCTCGGCTACTCTGGACGCTGTCAAGTTCTCCCAGTACTTCTACGAGGCGCCCATCTTCACCATCCCAGGAAGAACGTATCCAGTGGAGGTCCTGTACACCAAAGAACCTGAGACAGACTACCTGGACGCCAGCCTCATCACCGTCATGCAGATCCACCTGACAGAACCCCCAGGTTTGTTTTGGCGATGAGCGATCGTGTCCTCCAACATCAGCTCATGACATCACTGTCCTCTTCTCCCCAGGTGACATCCTGGTCTTTTTGACTGGACAGGAAGAGATCGACACCGCCTGCGAGATTCTCTACGAGCGCATGAAGTCGCTCGGACCCGACGTTCCTGAACTCATCATTCTGCCCGTTTACTCGGCACTGCCCAGCGAGATGCAGACCAGGATCTTTGACCCTGCACCCCCTGGCAGCAGAAAGGTACCTTTTAGCACCATAAAAAGAACATGGGTCACTTTATTAGGTACAGATCTATGTAGGTTAATTTGTGTCCTTATTATAAATGCTTTTCTTTGGTTGCACTGAATTTTTGTAACTTATTTTTTTTTTCACATCATATTATGCTGACAGATTTATTGAAAAAAAAAATTTGGGAATTAATTGTTTTTTTTTTTAATTCAGTGTATGAAAATTCAGGGTAAAAAAATTGTCGAAAAATTTGCTGTTTCAAAAGAAAGACTCCCTCCATCCATGTTCAACCGCTTGTCCCTTTTGGGGCCGCGGGTGGTAGCTGGAGCCTATCTCAGCTGCATTCGGGCGGTAGGTCGGGTACACCCTGGACAAATCGCCACCTCATTACAGGAAAAGAGAGACTAACTTTCGGTAAATTAAGGCTGAAGCAATTGAGCCTGTCTCAGAACCAGCCAATGAGGCGTCAAGTTTGGAGTCACATGACACGAGTCTTGCAAAACAACATAAAAAAGGCAGTTTACTGGGCTAACTGGGCATAACACAACAATTCTTATTTCAACGTGGCCCGTTGGATAGTTTCAAGCTATAGAAAAGATTCCAATGGTTAGACTGCACTTTTGAGTGAGACAGAAAGCTCTACTTCATGCAGAGTAGGGCAGAGTGGGCGGGGCTTGTTTACAGATCAAAAAGCCTGACAGCAGATTTCTACAACAAAAGTTCTGCAGAACAGTGATATTATATCCAATATGTGCTTGTTTTTTGGCAGTTATGCTTCGCTGTGTTTGTTGCATTTTTGTTGTTTTTGCTCGATTATAAAAGATGCCGATCAAAGAGGTGGTCTGGGAAATAGAGGAACAATCTTTATATATTCTCAATATTCAGTGTTTTATTGTACAAAGTTCCATCCATCCATCCTTTTTCTACCGCTTATTCCCTTTGGGGTCGCGGGGGGCGCTGGTGCCTATCTCAGCAACAATCGGGTGGAAGGCGGGGTACACCCTGGACAAGTCGCCACCTCACCGGAGGGCCAACACAGAGACAGACAACATTCACACTCACATTCACACACTAGGGCCAATTTAGTGTTGCCAATCAACCTATCCCCAGGTGCATGTCTTTGGCAGTGTGAGGAAGCCGGAGTACCCGGAGGGAACCCACGCATTCACGGGGAGGACATGCAAACTCCACACAGAAAGATCCCGAGCCCGGGATTGAACCCAGGACTATTGTACAAAGTTAATATTGTAAATTCCACATTCTTTATTTTATGTCTGTCATACAATTCAGTAAAAAAAGTAAAGTTCATTCCGTTTTTGAGATGGTCTGTTTAGTTTTTTGCTAAATTAGACATGCATTGAATTTTAAAAAATAATTTTTAAACACATGCATTTTGCTAACAATTTTTTAAATGAAATTGTCAGCATAGTTTGATAAAATTCAGTTCACAATATTCCAAAGCTAAAAATTCTGTTAAATTAATTCAGTGTACAAAAACAAGCTTTCGTATTAAAAACACAAATTAAGCTCCATAGATCTGTCTAAAACAATAACATGGAATAATGCTTGTTTTGCTGCCGATCGGATTGCGCAACAGCTCTCCTTTGTGTTTTCGTGTCTCAGGTCGTCATAGCTACCAACATCGCTGAGACGTCCCTAACCATCGACGGCATCTACTACGTGGTGGACCCGGGCTTTGTCAAGCAAAAAGTCTACAACTCAAAGACGGGCATCGACCAGCTGGTGGTGACGCCCATCTCACAGGTAAATCTTTTTTTCAACACCCCCCCAATTGCGTACGGCCTTGCAACGTTGTCCAATGTCCGCACAATGTGGCTAAGCATGTGACGAACTCTCGCAGGCTCAAGCCAAGCAGAGGGCGGGCCGAGCCGGCAGAACAGGTCCAGGGAAGTGTTACCGCCTCTATACGGAGAGGGCCTACAGGGATGAGATGTTGACCACCAACGTACCTGAGATCCAAAGGACCAACCTGGCCAGCACGGTGCTCTCCCTGAAGGTACACACACACGGGGTGGCTGGAGCCTATCCCAGTTGCATTTGAGCGGAAGGCAGGGTACACCCTGGACAAGTTACCATTCACCGCAGATTTTCTGAACCAATATAACTTACACTGTAACTCTTAGGGCTTGCCCTAAAGGCCTACTGAAATGAGATTTTCTTATTTAAACGGGGATAGCAGGTTCATTCTATGTGTCATACTTTATCATTTTGCGATATTGCCAAATATTTTTGCTGAAAGGATTTAGTAGAGAACATCGACGATGAAGTTCGCAACTTTTGGTCGCTAATAAAAAAGCCTTGCCTGTACCGGAAGTAGCAGACGATGTGCGCGTGACGTCACCGGTTGTAGAACTCCTCACATTGTTTATAATCATAGCCACCAGCAGCAAGTGCAATTCGGACCGAGAAAGCAACGAGTTCCCCATTAATTTGAGCGAGGATGAAAGATTCATGGATGAAGAAAGTTAGAGTGAAGCACTAAAAAAATAAATAAAAAAAGGCGACAGCAGTGTGAGCGATTCTGATGTTATTAAACACATTTACTAGGATAATTCTGGAAAATCACTTATCTGCTTATTGTGTTAATAGTGTTTTAGTGAGATTATAAAGTCATACCTGAAAGTCGGAGGGCTGCGGTGAACGCCAATGTCTCTCAGAGAAGCCAATGGAGGAGCCAAGATCACGGCTGCCTTTTTGACAGCTACAGGAGGAGGTACCATTATCCACTCAAGTCTCCGGTAAGAGCCGACTTAATATCACAATTTTCCCATCCAAAAACTTGCTGGTTGACGGAGAGAAACATGTTCGCTTGACCGCTCTGTTAAAGCTTCACAACAAACAAAGAAACACTGGCTGTGTTTCGGTGCTAAAGGCAGCTGCAATCTAGCGCTTTCCACCAACAACATTCTTATTTGTAGTTTCCATTATTAATTGAACAAATTGTAAGAGATTCAGCAACACAGATGTCCAAATTACTGTGTAATTATGCGATGAAAAGAGACGACTTTTAGCCTTAAGTGGTGCTGGGCTAAAATGTCCCCTCCAACCAATAACATCACAAACACGCGTTATCACACCGCAACGTTTTCAACAGGAAACTCCGCGGGGAATTTAAAATTGTAATTTAGTAAACTAAACCGGCTGTATTGGCATGTGTTGCAATGTTAATATTTCCTCATTGATGTATAAACTATCAGACTGCGTGTTCGGTAGTAGTGGGTTTCAGTAGGCCTTTAATTTTGGTGAACATTGAAGGTTCCGGGGACCCAGAGGGTCTGTCATCTAAGTGTTAAAAAAAGTCACATATTAGGATTTTCTTACTTCATTTATTTCAACGCCTAAATATATTTAGATCGTCTTCAGATTTAGCCGTTGACAAAGTTAAAAATGTTTTAATGTTTGATCCATTTTTGTCAAGACTTTGTTTTTAATAGGAATAACACAAACACGATTACGCCACGTACTGAGATATTTGTGTGTGCTCCACCAGGCCATGGGCATCAACGACCTCCTGTCCTTCGACTTCATGGACGCCCCCCCTATGGAGACTCTGATCACAGCCATGGAGCAGCTCTACACTCTGGGAGCTCTGGATGACGAGGGTCTGCTCACACGACTGGGCAGGAGGGTGAGTGGAGGCCTCTAAAGAACGTCCTTTCTCACGCGGACCGCCGCTGAAGCCTTTCGTGATGTCGTTGTCCACTAGATGGCAGAGTTCCCTCTGGAGCCCATGTTGTGTAAGATGTTGATCATGTCCGTACATCTGGGCTGCAGTGAAGAGATGCTCACCATCGTGTCCATGTTGTCCGTGCAGAACGTCTTCTACAGGCCAAAGGTAAGCTGCCTTCCCTCGAGGGAACATTTTTACTTTCTCGTCAGCTTCTCGTCAACTTTTGTCTTTGCGTTGCAGGACAAGCAGGCCTTGGCTGACCAGAAGAAGGCCAAGTTCCACCAGCCCGAAGGCGACCATCTCACCCTGCTGGCCGTCTACAACTCGTGGAAAAACAACAAGTTCGCCAACCCCTGGTGCTACGAGAACTTCATCCAGGCTCGCTCGCTGAGGAGAGGGCAGGACATCCGCAAGCAGATGTTGGGCATCATGGACAGGTGAGAGACCTGATGATGGTGATGGCGTACATGGTCTTAGGTGACTTCATCACATTTCCCACTTTTCTTCTTCCCAGACACAAGTTGGATGTGGTCTCGTGTGGCAAGGCCACCGTGCGGGTGCAGAAAGCAATCTGCAGCGGTTTCTTCCGCAACGCGGCCAAGAAGGACCCTCAGGAGGGCTACAGAACCCTCATCGACCAGCAGGTGGTCTACATCCACCCCTCCAGCGCTTTGTTCAACCGTCAGCCCGAATGGTGAGAACAACGTCCTTACAGGGGAACATTATCACAATTTCAGAATGGTTAAAACCAATAAAAATCAGTTCCCAGTGGCTTATTTTATTATTTGAAGTTTTTTTCAAAATTTTACCCATCATGGAATATCAAGAAAAAAGGCTTTAAAGGGCCTGGTTTTCTCTATCTATAAATCCACCCGTCCATTTTCCTGTGACGTCACATAGTGACACCAATACAAACAAACATGGCGGATAGAACAGCAAGATATAGCGACATTAGCTCGGATTCATACTCGGATTTCAGTGGTTTAAGCGATTCCACAGATTACGCCTGTATTGAAACGGATGGTTGGAGTGTGGAGGCAGATAGCGAAAACGAAATTGAAGAAGAAACTGAAGCTAATGAGCAAATAACTATTGAAGCTATTCGGCGATCGCCTTCTAAACAACGATTGCATCTTTTGACCACTGGAGCAACGTAAATCCGTCGATTGGTAAGTGTTTGTTTGGCATTAAATAAGGGTGGAGGGAAAGGCTGGATGCAAAAATAGCTACAAATGTACATACAGCTAGCCTAAATAGCATGTTAGCATCGATTAGCTGGCAGTCATGCCGTGACCAAATATGTCTGATTAGCACATAAATCAATAATTTCGTTGACTTTATAATTGGAAATGCATCTGCTTTGAGTGTCGCAGGATATCCACACATTCTTGCCATTTCTGCCATGTTAGCATCGATTAGCATGCCGTGCTAATCGATGCACACTCTGCGTAAGACAACTTGAATCCATCCCTGTTAGTGTTGTTACATCCTCCAACAACATACCGACAAGGCATGATGTTTCCAAGGTACGGAAAACAGTCGAAAAAGCGGAAAATAACAGCGCTGATTTGACTTGTGTTTGTAATGTGTCTGAGAAAATGGTGGATTGCTTCCCATTGTAACGTCACGGGTGAAAGGTCATCGCTCCGACAGCGAACAATTGAAAGGCGTTTAAATCGCCAAATTCACCCTTTTAGAGTTCGGAAATTGGTTAAAAAAACATATGGTCTTTTTTCTGCAACATCAAGGTATATATTGACGCTTATATAGGTCTGGTGATAATGTTCCCCTTTACGGTTATTTGGGAGCAGAACTTCTCCAGACGTAACTTTCCTTCCCACCCTTCCCCCAGGGTGGTGTACCACGAGCTGGTGCTGACCACCAAGGAGTACATGCGCGAGGTGACCACCATCGACCCGCGCTGGCTGGTGGAGTTTGCTCCCGCCTTCTTCAAGGTGTCCGACCCGACCCGCCTCAGCAAGCAGAAGAAACAACAACGCTTGGAGCCTCTGTACAATCGCTATGAGGAACCCAACGCCTGGAGGATCTCGCGAGCCTTCAGACGCCGTTAAAAACTTTGGTCCTTCTGGTTACTATGGTAACTTCACATTTACACTTCTTTTTTTTTTGTTGACAGTTTTGATTCACTGGTCAATTATGAAGTTTGTCGTCTGTGTTGTGTGTCAAACAGCACTATTTATTTTTATTGTAAAAACGTCCCGCAGTTCATAAGATCTGGAATCCTTGAGGTTTTGTTTTTTTTAATCTCCCTGTCTGTGAATACAACTTTGTTATAAATACACACATCCTTACTAGTCCGTTTGTAAAAATGTATTTTATTAAATGCAAAATGGTCTTAACCTGTTGCTAACTTTGACACAAAGAATAGTGAGTTGTGTTTTTTTGCCATGTTGTGAAAATGGATAAGGTAAGTGCTGGTAATGTACTCTAACACAGTTATTAATACTCTGTAAAACGTTATCATGCAGCTTTTTGACAAAATAATCTCAAAATCACACACCATTTAGATGGCATAATACATCAATGTCTACACTTTTTCCACTGATGGCCACACACTGAAAAATTAAAGTATGCGGGGGCCATTTTGGTCTTTTTCGTTATCGGAACCATCCATTCACTTTCTGCCGCTTGTCCCTGTCGGGGTCGTGGGGGTGGCTGGAGCCTATCCCAGTTGCAGTCACCACTGTTACATCACCTTTTTCTTTTAACAACACTCAATAAATGTTTGGGAACTGAGGAAACTAATTGTTGAAGCTTTGAAAGTGGAATTCTTTCCCTTTTTTGGTTTTATGTAGCACTTCAGTCGTTCAACAGTCCGGGGTCTCCGCTGTCGTATTTTACGCTTCATAATGCGCCACACATTTTCGATAGGAGACAGGTCTGGACTGCAGGCGGGCCAGGAAAGTACCCGCACTCTTTGTTGTCTCTGTTGTAACACGTGCTGAATGTGGCTTGGCATTGTCTTGCTGAAATAAGCAGGGGCGTCCATGAAAAAGACGGCCCTTAGATGGTAGCATATGTTGTTCCAAAACCTGTATGTACCTTTCAGCATTAATGGTGCCTTCAGAGATGTGTAAGTTACCCATGCCTTGGGCACTAATGCACCCCCATACCATCACAGATGCTGGCTTTTGAACTTTGCGTCTAACAGTCTGGATGGTTCGTTCCCCTTTGGTCTGGATGACACGACGTCGAATATTTCCAAAAACAATTTGAAATGTGGACTCGTCAGACCACAGAACACTTTTCCACTTTGCATCAGTCAATCTTAGATGATCTCGGGCCCAGAGAAGCCGGCGGCGTTTCTGGATGCTGTTGATAAATGGCTTTCGCTTTGTAAAGTAGAGCTTTAACTTGCACTTACAGATGTAGCGACCAACTGTATTTAGTGACAGTGGTTTTCTGAAATGTTCCATTTTCTACCGCTTATTCCCCTGGTGCTTATTTCAGCTACAATCAGGTGGACGGCGGGGTTCACCCTGGACGGGTCGCCACCTCATCACAGGGCCAACACAGATAGACAACATTCGCACTCACATTCACACACTAGGGCCTATTTAGTGTTGCCAATCAACCTATCCCCAGGTGCATGTCTTTGGAAGTGGGAGGAAGCCAGAGTACCCGGACCTTCGTATTGTGAGGTGGACGCACTAACCCCTCTGCCACCGTGTTCCTGAGCCCATGTGGTTATATCCTTTAGAGATTGATGTTGGTTTTTGATGCAGTGCCGTCTGAGAGATCTAAGGTCACGGTCATTCAATGTTGGTTTCCGGCCATGCCGCTTACGTGGAGTGATTTCTCCAAATTCTCTGAACCTTTTGATGATATTATGGACCGTAGATGTTGAATACCCTACATTTCTTGCAAGTGCACTTTGAGAAACGTTGTTCTTAAACTGTTTGACTATTTGCTCACGCAGTTGTGGACAAAGGGGTGTACCTCGCCCCATCCTTTCATGTGAAAGACTGAGCATTTTTTGGGAAGCTGTTTTTTTACCCAATCATGGCACCCACCTGTTCCCAATTAGCCTGCATACATGTAGGATGTTCCAAATAAGTGTTTGATGAGCATTCCTCAACCTTATCAGTATTTATTGCCACCTTTCCCAACTTCTTTGTCACGTGTTGCTGGCATCAAATTCTAAAGTTAATGATTATTTGAAAGAAAAAAAAAAATGTTATGGGAATAAGTGGTAGAAAATGGATGAATGGAAAATGTTTATCAGTTTGAACATCAAATATGTTGTCTTTGTAGCATATTCAACTGAATATGGGTTGAAAATGATTTGCAAATCATTGTATTCCGTTTATATTTACATCTAACACAATTTCCCAACTCGTATGGAACGGGGTTAATGTGTGTGTGTGTGTGTGTGTATGTATGTGTATGTATACATATATATATATATATATATATATATATATATATATATATATATATAAACAAAAGTTTACATACACTCGTGAAAAAATGTTTGTGATAGAGTGATTGGAGCACATACTTGGTCACAAACAACATTCATGAAGTTTGGTTCTTTTATGAATTTATTATGGGTCTACTGAAAATGTGACCAAATCTGCTGGGTCAAAATTATACATACAGCAATGTCAATATTTGGTTATATGTCCCTTGGCAAGTTAAACTGCAATAAGGTGCTTTTAGTAGCCATCCACAAGCTTCTAGTCAAATTTTTGACCACTCCTCTTGACAAAATCGGTGCAGTTCAGCTAAATTGGTTGATTTTCTGACATGGCCTTGTTTCTTCAGTATTGACGACACATTTAAGTCAGGACTTCGGGAAGGCCATTCTAGAACCTTAATTTTAACCTGATTTAGCCATTCCTTTATCACTTTTGGCGTGTGTTTGGGGCCATTGTCCTGTTGGAACATCCAACTACGCCCAAGACCCAACATCCGTGCTGATCATTTTAGGTTGTCCTGAAGAATTTGGAGGTAATCCTCCTTTTTCATTGTCCCGTTTACTGTCTGTAAGGCACCAGTTCCATTGGCAGCAAAACAGGCCCAGAGCATAATACTACCACCACCATGCTTGACTGTAGGCAAAACTGCTTACATGGCTCTTTTATTCCACTTTTTTATGGTTATCTTTTTCTTTCTTTTTAAAGAAAATGTGCTGGGGGTGGTTAAATTATATATTGTTTATTGCAGTGGTTCTCAACCTTTTTTAAGTGATGTACCCCCTGTGAACATTTTTTTAATTCAAGTACCCCCTAATCAAAACAAAACATTTTTGGTTGAAAAAAAAAGTTAAAGAAGTAAAATACAGCACTATGTCATCAGTTTCTGATTTATTAAATGGTATTACAGAGCAAAATATTGCTCATTTGTGGTATCCTGGATGATGCCAGTCACCCTCTGCATACAGTTATCAGTAGCCAGAGGAGCCTGTTCAGTGCTAGACTGCTTCATCCCAAGCGCAGGACTAATAAATTCAAAAACTCCTTTATCCTACACGCTATTAGACTGTACAACTCCTCTCTGGGAAAGGGGGGCGGGGGTTCTAGGATGACAGGGGATGCAAAACAATAACAGTGCAATACATTTTCATAACATAGTCACTACTGCCTAGTTCAGGAGTAGGGAACCTATGGCTCTAGGGCCAGATGTGGCTCTTTTGAAAACTGCATCTGGCTCTCTGATAAATCTTAGCTGACATTGCTTAACACAATAAGTAAGGAATAATTTTGCTGGTAATCACAGTGTTAAAAATAACCTTCAAAATATAAAACATTCTCATGCATTTTAATCCATCCATACATTTCCTACCGCACCTGTTCAAGAAGTCACATTGTTAATAAGAAGTATTTTATTTATTATTGGTTAGCTTCAGAATAAAAATGTTATTAAAAATAATAGGAGACTTATTGTACTCTAAAAATGTTTTTATCAATTAAAAATGCATGCATTTAATTGTATTCGGTGTTAAAAAATATTTTATGGCTCTCACGGAAATACATTTTAAAATCTTTGGCTTTCATGGCTCTCTCAGCCAAAAAAGGTTCCCGACCCCTGGCCTAGTTTCTCTTGTTATATTCCTATTTTACTGTTATATTTTTATTCCCATTGTTGCTTTTTATTTTTTATTCTTATTGTAATATTTTTCTATTTTGTTTCCATTTAAACCCCATTATTTACTTTTCAAATTGATCTCAACTCTGTACACTGCTGCTGGAATTTTAATTTTCCTGAAGGAATCAATAAAGTACTATCTATCTATCATCAATCAATCAATCAATGTTTACTTATATATCCCTAAATCACTAGTGTCTCAAAGGGCTGCACAAACCACCACGACATCCTCGGTAGGCCCACATAAGGGCAAGGAAAACTCACACCCAGTGGGACATCGGTGACAATAATGACCCAGTGGGACGTCGGTGACAATGATGACTATGATCTATCTATCTATCTATCTATCTATCTATCTATCTGTCTGTCTGTCTATCCATCTAGTGGTCTTTCTTCAACTATTTGGAAAAAAAGATATAAAAATAACTCAAAACTTGTTGAAAAATAAACAAGTGATTCAATTATAAAGATTTCTATACATAGAAGTAATCATCAACTTAAAGTGCCCTCTTTGGGGATTGTAATAACAGATCCATCTGGATTCCTGAACTTAATTCCAAACATTTCTTCACAAAAAAAGAAATCTTTAACGTCAATATTTATGGAACATGTCCACAAAAAAATCTAGATGTCAACACTGAATATCGCATTGTTGTATTTTTGTCACAGTTTATGAACTTACATTAATATTTTGTTGAAGTATTATTCAATTAATATTTTTAAAAAATATTTTTGAATTGTTGCTATTTTTGGAATATTTTTGAAAAATCTCAAGTACCCCTTGGCATACCTTCAAGTACCCCCAGGGGTACGCGTACCTCCATTTGAGAACCACTAGTTTATTGCATCGCGTTTAGATAAGAAAGCCGACTGTTGTTATATTACGCCAGGCCACAGGGGGCGAGCTGTGTGAGACTTTGAAGCTCAAAGGCGGAAGTGAAACACTAACAAACAACATGGCGGCTTCGAGCGAAATTCAACGCTTAGAATATTTATCTTTGGTGTCTAAAGTGTGCACGGAATTAGAAAACCATCTAGAAATAAGCGAGAAGGATTTAGGTAAGTTGAGGAATGTCTCACTGAGGCGGTATGTCAGCTAAATGTAGTCCAACGTCTGTATTTCTCAACACTTGTCATCGTTTGCCAGCTGAATTTATCATCAGTCTGGCGGAGAAACATCCAACATTTGACACGTTTAAAGCAGCCCTCGCAGAAAATGGAGCAGATTTTACAGTGAGTGTATTTTTAACGTTTCACTTGTCTTCTAGAGACGTTTCTAAAATACATTTTGCGTTTCAGGAAACTCTCATCGCTAACCTATTTCGACTTATTCAAACGATGCGAGCGTCAACCAGCCAAGGTAGACTCCTACTATTTTCTCGCTTATTATTGTTTACAAACTGAATTAATGTCTACTGTGCTCGCAACAGCACAAAAGGAGGTGAAAACCATCAGTGAGAAAGAAAAACTACAAGATAAATATCCTGCTCTGTGTCTACCTGATGATCCTGTGTGGACGGTAGCGCACTTTTCATTACAATCATGTTCTGTTTTTCCAAAATGTTCCTTTTTTAAAATGGTCTTTTCTTGTCTTGGCCAGAATCTCCCCTTCAGTAAAAGTGACGAGCAAGTTGCTGCAGCGGCCATGCAGGAGCTGGAGATGCTCATGCCTCAAAATGTACACACCGGGTTAGTTCACTCCCTGGCACCTTAAGAGTCGCGCTGGACAACGAGCTGACAACTCAGGCTTTTTTGGCTTGGTGGAAAGTAGGGTTGTACGGTATACCGGTATTGGTATAGTACCGTGATACTAATGAATCATATTCGGTAGGGGTGTAACGGTACACAAAAATTTCGGTCCGGTACGTACCTAGGTTTATAGGTCACGGTTTGGTTAATTCTCGGTCCAATAAGAAAACAACAAAATATTAATTTTTGGGTTATTTATTTACCAAATTTGTAAACAATGGCATTATCCTTTTAACATTGGGAACACTATAATAATTCTGCCCACATTATTCCACATTAAACTGCCTCAATGTGTTGCTCAGATTAAATAAAATGACAACTTTTCTTCTACATATAAAAAGTGCAACATTAAACAGTTTCACGTCAACTCATCATGCTTTATTTATTACAGCTTTTGGGAAGCCTGTAGTTGATTTTTAGTATGTAAATGTTAGATTTGTATCAACATGTGATTGCAGGGACGCTGCCATTCAAAACTAGGCTGTTACATTACTAATGATTAACGTAACTATAGCTGAAAAAATAGCACAACAGCAATAGGAGAGACTATTCATCCCTGAACGCCATGGAGTTCATGTAGGCTTTATGATGCACTTACATTATTATATACACTATCAGAGACAGAAACTCTTCATTTAACATAAAGTCCTTTTTTACTGCTTCAACACACCTCAATCAACACTGTCCGTAACACACACACACACACGCACACTTACACACACGCACACACCGCAAGATGAGCTAACGTTACGCTAAAAGCTAACTAGCCTTCACCTCGAACAGGACTGCGAGTGAGCTGAGCAGTTTGTTTCTAGAAGGTCCTTAGGCTCATAGTGATGTTTAGAAAGTAGTTGACTTGGAAGTGTTTAGTATAATTTGGGGAGAGTCCGCTGCTCACCTTCTAAACACCTATGTGCTTGACGCTGAAGCGCTGACGACATGCGCTCTGAATACGCACTGCTGATTGACTGTTACCGCTACAGTTGTAACCAATCAGATGGTTGTGTGGGTGGGACAATACTGGGTGCTGTGCAGGAGACAGGGACAGAATGGAGCGGAGCAGCTTATTAAGACTTTAGCATAGGCGGCTACTTCTTATGTTCGTGTGGAAACTTGTTGGGTACTCCTCAGCACCGAACCGGAACCTCCGTACCGAAACGGTTCAATACAAATACACGTACCAATACACCCCTAATATTCGGTACTATACCGCTTCCATGCTTGCCTACCTTGACCTCCGTATTGGGGGGTTGGGGCTGGGCGATATACGCGATACATCGCGGGTTTGTCTCTGTGCGATATAGAAACTGATTATATCGTGATATTCGAGTTTACGTTCTCACGCAGTTGCTTTTAGCTGCGGGCGTTACACTCCTTTTTGTGTCTCCTTCTCACAGAGACGTAAACCAAGCGCACCTTCTTACATACGTCACATTTTGCCATACGTCACATACGTGTACGCCCTCGCGGAGCATAGAGGCAGCAGCAGCAGCACGGGTAACGTTAGCTGTGATGCTAGCAAAGCCGCCCGAGTGGTAATACGAAAGAAAGAAGGTGCGGATCTGGTAACAAATGAAAGAAGAATGAATTCTTAAGAAAAACAGCAGGGGGTCTTGTCGTCTGGCGGTGGTTTGGCTTCAAGCGGGAATATGTCGAATAGACAAGTGTGGGGCACAAGCGTTGTTACCAAAAGTAGCATTACTGCTAATATGTAGCATCATTTGAAAAGTCACCTGCTAATAACTGTTTAATAAATACAGTTTTGGTCAGTTGACTTAGTTGTGATTTCCTTCTCTTCATGAAAGTTTAAAATGAGCATATATGAATGCAGTATGAATAAGAATGTTTTAATGTAGACACATAGAATCATCAAACTGCGTGATTATATGTATCAAGTGTTCATTCAAGGCTAAGGCAAAATATCGAGATATACTGTATTATTCATGCTAATGTTTTATTGCTAGTATTTTAGCTAATTTTGTATGTTTATACCTAAACATCCGCAATTTTGATATGTGGCGCCTTCTTAGACGTATGCTAATTCCTCTCATGTTGGCATACTAACCTTAACATGTTAGTGCTAGCATTTTAACTAATGTTATTTGTACCTAAAAATCATAGCTTTGATACGTGGTGCTATCTTAAAAGAAATTATCCTATATTAGCATGCTAATATTGCACCGGTCGCCAGGGGGGGGTCGCCACATCTGCGGTGCCCTCCAAGGTTTCTCATTGTTATCCCATTGGGTTTAGTTTTTCCTTGCCTTGAAGTAGGATCTGAGGTCGTTGTGGCATGTACAGCCCTTTGAGACACTCGTGATTCAGGGCTATATAAGTAAACATTGATTGATTGATTGATAATATTAGCGCGTGTACTATCGTAATGTTACAGTGGCGGTGGAGGACAAGGCAACACAGAGAGCGCTCATAAGCGTGATCATTCCGACTCGAGGGAGTGTGAAGGAGAACCGAGCTTCAAGCGGCAACGGAAAAGAGCGTCCCGTTGGAGCGACCGACCTCCAAGCCCGGCCGGACACGACGCCCAGAAGAACGTCGCGCAGCCCCCTCTGTCCGACACTCCCGTGGCGGGCGGCGTGTACAGCGGCAAAGTGAACAGCGTCATGCAGTTTGGATGTTTCGTGCAGCTGGAAGGCCTCAGGTGAGCCAGGCTTTTATTTTGTAGGGTTCACGTGCCCTTCAAGTCCAGCTGGAAGAGCTCCTACCTTGCCTTCGCTCCGCAGGAAGCGCTGGGAAGGCCTGGTGCACGTGTCAGAGCTTCGGCGGGAAGGACGTGTCGCGGATGTGTCCGCCGTGGTCAGCAGAGGGCAGAAGGTCATGGTCAAAGTGCTGTCCTTAAGAGGAACCAAGGCCAGTCTCAGCATGAAGGTCAGACCTCGGAGGACACAAATGACTCCTGGAAGATTCTTCCCATGGAAACGTTGCCGTTCCTCCCTTCCAGGATGTGGACCAGGACACCGGAGAAGACCTCAACCCCAACCGGAGAAGGACGTTTGACGTTGACGCTGATGTCGACCACGACGCCATGAGGAACCCGGACTTCCCCGTGGAAGCCATAGTGCTGGAAACGGAAGAAAACACCAGCGAGCGCAAACGGATGGCCAAGATAACGGACCTGGAGAAGTGGGAAATAAAGCAGGTAGACCTTCCAGACTTTTCCGTAGAGATCAACGGTGATATTTGGCATTTTCATCTTTATTGGTATCGGCCTATTTTTTTCCATTTTTTTTATTTTTACAACTACAACAGAACTATATCAGTATAGTAGACAAGGTTGTATTTTTTCCTTCGTAGAATAGAATAGAATTGACTTTATTGTCATCATATTTACATATAATAAGATTAAGGACTCCATGTGACTGAAACTAAGGAATGGGACTATCCTAGCTGCAGTGTGCTCAAACAATCACCAGGTAGCTTTTGTGAGCAGAAAGTACTGTATCATCTCTTTCTCCCTAGGACTTATCAGGTCAGTAGTGCATTCTTCACTCACGCTTAAAGTCAAGGATGAGGCAAAAGTACAACCCGACCTACTGGAGATAAAATATATACGGGATGATTAGTATTCGAACCGGCCCACAGGCCAGAGCCGCCTGCTGCTGTTTTGCACGCAAAAATACTCCATCAGTGTTGGCGCTAGGAATTTTCAAAGTGGGATCCCACAGGATCGGTTCGCAGCCAAGTGTGAAGCGACCGGAATGAGAATCGGCACCTCCAAGTCCGAGTCCATGGTTCTCGCCCGTAAAAGGGTGGAGTGCCACCTCCGGGTTGGGGAGGAGACCCTCCCCCAAGTGGAGGAGTTCAAGTACCTCGAAGTCTTGTTCACGAGTGAGGGAAGAGTGGATCGTGAGATCGACAGGCGGATCGGTGCGGCGTCTTCAGTAATTTGGACGCTGTATCGATCCATTGTAGTGAATAAGGAGCTGAGACGAAATGCAAAGCTCTCAATTCACCGGTCGATCTCCGTTCCCATGGTCATTCCTCCGTCGGGTGGCGGGGCTCTCGTTTAGAGATAGGGTGAGAAGCTCTGTCATCCAGGAGAAGCTCAAAGTAAAGCCGCTGCTCCTCCACATCGAGAGGAGCCAGATGTGGTGCTTCGGGCATCTGGTCAGGATGCTACCAGAACACCTCCCAAGGAACCCAAAACACGTTGGGAAGACTATGTCTACCGGCTGGCCTTGGAACGCCTTCGGATCCCCCGGGAAGAGCTGGACAAAGTGGCTGGGTAGAGGAAAGTCTGGGCTTCCCTGCTTAGGCTGCTGCCCCCGCGACCCGACCTCTGATAAGCGGAAGAAGATGTATGGATGGATGGGTCCCCCAGTAAATTTTTGGGGTCCCAATTTTTTTATCACTGTTTTGAAAACAAATGATAAATGTATGCATTATCCTATTATATCTCACTTTCTACATTGTTTTTTTTAAATGGTTGTCATAAACGTTAATTGATTTAAGAAAATAATACAAAAAAGAAAACAATTTTTTATGCATATGTACATTTTTTCAGTTGTAAACATTCATTCACTTTCTTCTTTTCTTCATGGATTTAAACTTTACTGCTGCCTTTATTTTTTTTGTGTTTTCATTGTAATATTTTCAGAATGTGTTTGTTCTATTTTTGGCCAAAGTAAGACAAAAAAAACCCAATCGGAAGTTGTCTTTATTTTTTAGTTTTAATGACATTATTTTAATAGTGGGGCCCGCGTGTGCACAGATTTTCCTCCATGCGGCCCCTGAACTAAAATGAGTTTGACACCCCTGTCTTAGACACACGTAATAAAGGTGTTGATGTTCTTGATGATAAATTAAACACAACATGAGGCATTAGGTCACTACTGCTCCCACTTTTCTAAAAAAGAATGCCCAAAAATCAACTTTTTCAGATGTTTACTGACATAATATTCATGTTTAAATAACTAACTGCAAATTAATATACCTTGACTACTAATCTGTATTGGCCCTGAAAAAAAACATATCGGTCCATTTCTAGTATCCAACCTTCCCTCTTCCTTTGCTCCTGCAGATGATCGCCGCCAACGTGCTCGCCAAGGAGGAGTTCCCCGAGTTTGACGAGGAAACGGGAATCCTTCCGGTCATCGACGACGAAGAAGGTAAGGGTCCACAAAGTCTGCTGAGTTTGGGAGCGCCGGCGATTGATCACCTGACCACGTTTCAGACGAGGATGTGGAAATCGACCTGGTGGAAGACGAGCCTCCCTTCCTGCAAGGACAGACCAAGTGGAGCACCAGCATGAGTCCTGTCAAAATCGTGAAGGTGGGGAACATTATCACGCAAGGCTTGCTTGTTCCACTGACAACTGTCCTGTTCCCTCTTAAGAACCCCGACGGCTCGCTGTCCCAGGCGGCCATGATGCAAAGCGCTCTGGCCAAAGAGAGACGGGAGCTCAAGCAGTCGGTTCGTGCTGCAGAGATGGACGCCATCCCCACCGGCCTCCACAAGAACTGGATCGACCCCATGCCAGACTGTGAGGACACAGACGTGTGATGCCCAAGAGACCTGCTGTCGGACTTTGGTCTCACCTTCTCCCTCCTTGTCGCAGATGATGGCCGCCAGATCGCCGCTAACATGCGAGGCATCGGCGCTCCTCCCGTCAACGTTCCCGAATGGAAGAAGTACGCCTTTGGAGGCAATCAAGTGTCCTACGGCATGAAGACTGAGATGTCCATCCTGCAGCAGAGACAAAACCTGCCCATCTTCAAGCTCCGGGAGGAGCTGGTCCAGGTACGGAACGCCATGGTCACATGCCCACATGGTCAGGAAGTGCTAATTGTTAAACTATGTACACACTACCTAACTAATACTATCTAGTAGTCACTTAGTAGTTTAGTAGTGTGCGTACTACCAAGTACATACAGAAGTATTTTGTTAGCTTTGTAGAGTAGTTGTTGCCTGCTTTCAAGTGAGCGCTAGTTAGTGTGCGCTAAGAACTACGTACTCACAATTTTCTCTGTCCTACCAAGTCCTTACTAGGCTTGTGTGCACAGACAAGTATGTAGTAGACTACTTGTGTATTATTGAACTATATAGTTTTAGTAGGTTCACACTTAGAGGTGAATCCTAGGTAGTGCAACCATATACCAACTTTACCTTACCAAGTATGCACTACCAAGTATATACCCACAATATACTCTCTTGTATAGTGTGCACAGGCAAGTACATAATGGAATACTAAGTGTACATTATTACATAGTTTAGTAGTTGCATTCTTCCAGGTGAGTACTAGGTAGTGTATCTATGCAAAGTGCACCTTACTAAGTGCGCACTACCAAGTATATACCCACAATATACTTTTTTGTATAGTGTGCACAGTCAAGTACGTAATGGACTACTAAGTTTACAATATTAAACTATATAGTTTAGTGGTTGCACACTTCTAGGTGAGTGCTAGGTTGTGCGCCTTTACCAACTTTGTATAAAGTAGTGCCGCCTACCAACAACGCACTACCAAGTATGTACCCAGTATGTACTTGATTGTGGGTCTTTCAACTACGTAAAAGACTACTGAGTGTACTATTATTAAACTATACCGTTTAGTAATTGTATACTTTCCAGGCGAGTGCTTGATAGTGCAACCTACACCAAGTTTGTATGAGTTTGTGCGCTCTACCAAGTACGTTTCGTTCCCTTCCAAGTACTTACTCGGTAGTGTGCACTGTCAAGTATGTAAAGGAATACCAAGTGTAAGTTATTAAACCATATAGTTTAGTAGTGCTAGGTAGTGCGCCCTACCAAGTATGCACTACCAAATGTTTAATGGTTGTGTGCCCTACCAAGTACATAATAGACTATTAAACTATATAGTTTAGTAGTTGCTTACTTCCAGGTGAGTGCTAGGTAGTGCACCCTATATAAGGTAGCTAATATTAGTGTACATTATTAAACATAGTGTAGTAGTTACATACTTCCAGATGAGGACAAGGTGATGTACCCTATAGCAAGTTTGTATGAAGTAGTGCGCCCTACCAAGTACATAACAGACCACTAAGTCATGTACATAAGTAAACTATGTAGTGTCATAGTTGCATACTTCCAGGTAAGTACTAGGTAGTGCATCTATACCATGTTTGTATGAGGTAGTGCGCCCTACTGTGTACGTACTACCAAATTTGTACCCAGTATTTACTTGGTCGTGTGCCATACCAAGTACTTAATAGACTATTAAACTATATAGTTGCATACTTCCAGGTGAGTGCTATAGAATACAGCTATACCAAGTTTGTATGAGGTAGTGCGCCCTACCAAGTACGCACTACCAAATATGTACCTGATATTTACTTGGTTGTGTGCCATACCCAGTATAAAATTGACTATTAAACTATATAGTTTTGTTGTTGCATACTTCCAGGTGAGGGCTATATAGTGCATCTATACCAAGTTTGTATGAGGTAGTGCACCCTACCAAGTACGCACTCCCAAATATGTACCCAGTATTTACTTGGTTGTGTTTGTATGAAGTAATGCACCCCACCAATTACCTAACAGACCCCTAAGTCTGACATGATTAAACTATGTAGTGTCGTAGTTGCATACTTCCAGGTGAGGGCTAGGTAGTGCATCTATACCAAGTTTGTATGAAGTAGTGCGCCCTACCAAGTACACATTACAGCAGTGGTTCTCAAATGGGGGTACGTGTACCCCTGGGGGTACTTAAAGGTATGCCAAGGGGTACGTGAGATTTAAAAAAATATATATTCTAAAGATAGCAACAATTAAAAAAATATTTATAAATATATTTATTGAATAATACTTCAACAAAATATGAATGTAAGTTCATAAAATGTGAAAAGAAAAGCAACAATTCAATATTCAGTGTTGACAGATATTTTTTTTGTGGACATGTCCCATAAATATTTAAAAAAAGATTTGTTTTTTTGTGAAGAAACGTTTGGGATTAAGTTCATAAATCCAGATGGATCTCTATTACAATCCCCAAAGAGGGCACTTTAAGTTGATGATTACTTCTATGTGTGGACATCTTTATTTATAATTGAATCACTTGGTTTTTTTTCAACAAGTTTTTAGTTATTTTTATATCTTTTTTTCCAAAAATTTCAAGAAATACCACTACAAAAGAGCAATATTTTGCACTGTTATACAATTTAATAAATGAGAACTGATGGCATAGTGCTGTGTTTTACTTCTTTAGCTCTTTTTTTCAACCAAAAATGCTCTGTTCTGATTAGGGGGTACTTGAATTAAAAACATGTTCACAGGGGGTACATCACTGAAAAAAGGTTGAGAACCACTGCATTAGACAACTAAGTCATGTACATGATTCAACTATGTAGTTTAGTAGTTGCATACTTCCAGGTGAATGTTAGCTAGTGCATCTGTACCAAGTTTGTATGAAGTAGTGCGCCCTACCAAGTACGCACTACCAATTATGTACCCAGTATGTACTGGGTTGTGTACATAACAGACTACTATGTGAGTGTTATAGAAGGATATAGTTTAGTACTTCAATGGTCAAGTGAGTGTTTTGTCATTTGTATTTGGACGGTCACATGGTCAGGAAGTTCCGTGGTCTCTTGACAGGCCGTCCACGACAACCAGATCCTGATTGTGGTGGGAGAGACGGGCTCCGGGAAGACCACGCAGATCACGCAGTACCTGGCGGAGGCGGGATACTGCGCCCGGGGAAAAATCGGTTGCACGCAGCCTCGCCGCGTGGCTGCCATGTCTGTGGCCAAGAGAGTGTCGGAGGAGTACGGCTGTCGCCTGGGCCAGGAGGCAAGTGGGAATGTTCTTAAAGTGTTCAGCGGGTGGCAGTAGAGCGAGTAGATGAATACAATAGGCTAGTATGCATTCAAGAGTTTGTCTGCTAGTTTTACAATTAGAACCTTGGTGCGACTTATCATTTCCAGGTGGGCTACACCATCAGGTTCGAGGACTGCACCAGCATGGAGACGGTCATCAAGTACATGACGCACGGAATGCTGCAGAGAGAATGTCTTATTGACGCCGACATGAGCCAGTATTCCATCATCATGCTGGACGAGGCTCACGAGAGGACCATCCACACCGACGTCCTCTTCGGTCTGCTCAAGAAGGTATCTCTCTCTGTGTGTGTGTGTGTGTGCGTGTGTGTGTTTGCGTGGCTTCTCACCTACATGCTCTTCTAGACGGTCCAGAAACGCAAGGACATGAAGCTGATCGTGTCTTCGGCGACGCTGGACGCCGTCAAGTTCTCCCAGTACTTCTTTGAGGCGCCCATCTTCACCATCCCAGGCAGAACGTTCCCAGTGGAGGTCCTCTACGCCAGAGAACCTGAGACGGACTATCTGGATGCCAGCCTCATCACCGTCATGCAGATCCACCTGACAGAACCTCCAGGTTCATCACCTTTGCTTCCAAAATCAGTTTGCAGCGTCTCCCCCCCCGCACCCCCTCTAACGTTCTTGTCTCCCCAGGTGACGTCCTGGTCTTTTTGACCGGACAGGAAGAGATCGACACCGCCTGCGAGATCCTCTACGAGCGCATGAAGTCGCTCGGACCCGACGTCCCTGAACTCATCATTCTGCCCGTTTACTCAGCACTGCCCAGCGAGATGCAGACCAGGATCTTTGACCCCGCACCACTCGGCAGCAGGAAGGTAGGACATGGGTTGTTTCTTCAAATCAGGAGACAAATTATCACCTTGTTCTTTGCTGCAATGCCAGGTCGTCATAGCAACAAACATCGCTGAGACCTCACTGACCATACACGGCATCTACTACGTGGTGGACCCGGGCTTTGTCAAGCAGATCGTTTATAACTCCAAGACAGGCATCGACCAGCTGGTGGTGACGCCCATCTCACAGGTAGATCTATTTTTCAACACCCCCCCAGTTGCGTACGGCCTTGCAACGTTGTCCAATGTCCGCAACTTCCCCGCACATTGTGGCCAATCAGCGTAATTTTAGCTAACAGAATTTGTCTCGAGTGCACGTTAACTGTCTAAGCAAAACTTGTACATGAAGGTTAATTTGTATCTTTATTATGAACGCTTTTTTTGACACAGTTTGTAACTGAATGTTTTGCGTTGGCATTTTGTGAACTAAACAAATTATCCTAACAATTTAATTGGAAAAAAATGTCAGCAAAATGCGTGTGTTTTAAAAATTCTGTGTAAAAAAAATTCTGTATACTGTATTTTCCAGACCATAGGGCCCACCAGATTATAAGGCGCACTGCCGAGGAGCGGGTCTATTCAGGTCTATTTTCATACAAAAGGCGCACCGGATTATAGGGTGCATTAAAGGGGTCATATTAATATTATTTTTTTCTATATGTAAAACACTTCCTTGTGGTCTACAGAACATGTAATGGTGGTTCTTTGGTCAAAATGTTGCATAAATGATGTTTTACAGATCACCTTCAAGACACTTTGTGAGTCGCTTCAGGATGCGCCGTATTGTGGGCGGTCTTATTTACGTGGCTCATCTTCCGCAGCGTCTTTTCTCTGTCATCTTTGTTGTATCGGTGTATGTAGCGTGCAAGGACGGGAGTGGAAGAAGTGTCCAAAGATGGTGCGAACTGTTTTAATGACATTCAGACTTTACTTAAATCAATAACCGAGCAGCATCTCCTCATCCGTGGCGCACTAGTGCAACAACAACGCCGGAAATGTGTCCTGTTAAAAACCGTCTGACCAGAACTCTCTAATAACTAGAGTTCCTTGGGTGAATTATGTAAACTCACTACATGGCTCACTGATATGCTTTCATGGCGAGTTTACTGACAGATGTAAGTTAGAACTTTAGACTAGGGCTGGGCGATACGGCCTTTTATTAATATCTCGATATTTTTAAGCCATGTCATGTCACGATACACGATATATATCTCCATATTTTGCCTTAGCCTTGAATTAACACTTGATGCATACAATCACACCAGTATAATGTTTCTATGTGTCTACTTTAAGACTTTCTTGTTCATACTGCATTAATATATGCTCATTTTAAACTTTCATGCAGAGAGGGAAATCCCAACTAAGTCAATTGACCAAAACTGTATTTATTAAACAGTTATTAAGCAGTGGCACAAACATTCATATAATTTCAAAACAGAAAGTGCAAGATTGTCAGAGACATTTTAAAACAAGCTATTAGTGCACTTTTGTGCATGATGTCACTAAGATGACATATCAAAACAACACTAAATTAAAGTGCACTTTTTGTACATAACGCCACTACAATAGTTTAAAACAAAAAAAGTGCACTTTTGTGCATAATGTCACACAATATATTACAAAAATTGTTAAATAGAAATGAGCTGCATTATAGGAAATCAAATAGTGTATGTCCTTTGCTATGTGGTAGTTTACTGCGGACGTTATCTCCTTCTGTTAACAATTTTTTTCATACGGTGTTGGTGTGGAAATGGTTGGTCGACATTTTGTGGGTATGGCACCGAACGGAGATGTTGACATGCGGCGTTTCAAGCACTTCTCGTTCTCCAACAGGTGACTTTTCAAATGATGCTACACATTAGCAGTGCTGCTACTTTTTGTAGCAACGCTCTTGCCGCATACTTGACATATTACGGGTGTCTGTTCGACATCTTCCCGCTTGGAGCCAAACCACCGCCAGACGATGGACCCTGTGCTGTGTTTCTTGGAATTAATTCTTCCTTCATTTGTTACCTGATTCGCACCTTCTCTCTCTCGTATTACCACTCGCACCTCTCTGCTAGCATCACAGCTAACTTTGCCCATGCTGTAACTTCTCTGCTCCGCAAGAGAGTATGACATCGCCCGCGCGACAGTATGTGGCGTATGTAAGAAGGTGCGCTTGTTTTATGTTTCTGTGAGGAGAGACAACGAAGAGTGAAAAGAGCCTGTAGTGTAATGCCCGCAGCTAAAAGCAACTCTGTGAGAACATATACTCGAGTATCACGATATAGTCATTTTCTATATCGCACAGAGACAAACCCATGATATATGGAGTATATTCGATATATCGCCCAGCCCTACTTTAGACTACTTTATATTAGAAATGGCAACAGCGGAGGATGAATGTCTCATAACAAGAAGATAGGGAAAAAGAAGAAACTTATCGCAACTACAAAGGCGGACCTGCGCAAATTTTCAAGACTCATGCAGATCCCAAATACAGATCAGCAGGTACCAAAGGGTAAGAAAAGTTGCTTTTGCATAATATTGCGAAACAAAACTTCAGATAATACGTCTTACCTTGTATACACACACCATAATAATATGTTGAAGTTGTACAATTGTACAATCCATTAAGCGGTGCGGCTTCATAGTTTACCAAAGTCGCACGAAAACATTTGGATAGAATGTTGAGCGCCATTTGTGATGTTCTATATTCTCAATGGAACATATAACATTTTGGTGTTTTTTACTTGAGTCATATTGCAGTCTACACGTATCTCTTATGTGTGACTGCCATCTACTGGTCCCACTTATCATTACACCATGTACCAAATAAAATAGCTTTGAGGTTGGTAAAAACAACCAAAATTATTCAGTACATTATAAGGCCCAGTGTTGAGTTTTGACAAAATGAAAGGATTTCAAGTCCGCCTTAAAATCCGAAAAATACTATATAAAAATTCAGTGTATAAGAATTCAGTGTAGGAAAATTCAGTGTTTAAAGATTCAGTGTAAAAAAAAATTCAGTACAAAAAAATTCCGTGTGAAAATTGAGTGTTTAAATATTCCGTGTTTAAAAACTTAGTGTTTAAAAAAAGTTAGTGTTTAAAAATTCAGTTTTTTAAAATGCAGCGTATGAAAATTGAGTGTTTAAAGATTCAGTGTAAAAATATTCAGTATATAAAAAATCGGTGTGAAAATTGAGTGTATAAATATTCTGTTTAAAAACTTAGTGTTTAAAAATTCAGTGTTTTAAAATTCTGTGTGCAAGAATTCAGTGTATGAAAATTTCGTGTATAAACATTTGTTGCTTCAAACAACAAGACAAGGTGGGGCAAGTCAAGTCTTTTAACGGCTCTTTTTTTAACCATCACTTTAGGTTTTATTGCATATTTTTGGTACGTAACTCAGAGTATGAAATGAAAACATTCATACAATTAGACGAGTGCAAGTATGGGAGCTATGTTTAAAAAATAGTTAAGTTAGACATTATATTCTAGTTGCTGATTGTTGTCCATTTCCACAATTTGTGGAAGGCTCTTTTTCAAGTCCACTATGACCATACTTGCCAACTTTGAGACCTCCGAATTCGGGAGATGGGGTTGGGGGAGTTGAGGTGAGGTGTACCGTATTTTTCGGACTATAAGTTGCAGTTTTTTTTCATAGTTTGGGCGGGGTGTGCGACTTACTCTCAGGAACGACTTATGTGTCAAATTATTAACACATTACCCTAAAATATCAAATAATATTTTTTAGCTCATTCACGTAAGAGACTAGACGTATAAGATTTCATAGGATTTAGCGATTAGGAGTGACAGATTGTTTGGTAAACTTGTAGCATGTTCTATATGTTATAGGTATTTGAACGACTCTTACCATAATATGTTACGTTAACATACCAGGCACCTTCTCAGTATGTTATTTATGCGTCATATAACGTACACTTATTCAGCCTGTTGTTCACGATTCTTTATTTATTTTAAATTGCCTTTCAAATGTCTATTCTTGCTGTTGGGTTTTATCAAATAAATTTCCCCAAAAATGCAACTTATACTCCAGTGTGACATATATGTTTTTTTCCCTTCTTTATTATGCATTTTCGGCAGGTGCGGCTTATACTCTGAAAAATGCGGTATATTGTAGCGTCCCGGAAAAGTTAGTGCTGCAAGTGATTCTGGGTATTTGTTCTGTTGTGTTTATGTTGTGTTCCGGTGCGAATGTTCTCCCGAAATGTGTTTGTCATTCTTGTTTGGTGAGGGTTCACAGTGTGGCGCATATTTGTAACAGTGTTAAAGTTGTTTATATGGCCATCCTCAGTGTCACCTGTATGGCCGTTGACTAAGTATGCTTTGCATTCACTCGTGTGTTTAAAAGCTGCATATATTATGTGATTGAGCCAGCACGCTGTTTGAATGGAGGAAAAGTGGATGTGACTACAGGTTGTCGAGGACGCTAAAGGCAGTGTCTTTAAGGCACGCCCTCGATATTGTAGTCCGGTTGGAAATCGGGAGAAATTTGGGAGAATGATTGCCCCGGAAAATTTTCGGGAGGGGCACTGAAATTCGGGAGTCTCCTGGGAAAATCAGGAGGGTTGGCAAGTATGACTATGACTACAAAAAATAGCTGTTTTTTTTTGTGTGTGGACTCTTAAGAATGAAGTGTAAGCGTTCCCTGCTTGTGGCCAAGGTGTGTAACTACAAGTGTTAAACGTGGTTGCCTGCAGGCTCAAGCCAAGCAGAGGGCGGGTCGAGCCGGCAGAACGGGTCCAGGGAAGTGTTACCGCCTCTATACGGAGAGAGCCTATAGGGATGAAATGTTGACCACCAATGTGCCTGAGATCCAGAGGACCAACCTGGCCAGCACAGTGCTCTCCCTGAAGGTACACACACACACGCACGCACGCAGTGTGTGACGCCACATACTGAGATATTTGTGTGTCCTCCACCAGGCCATGGGGATCAACGACCTCCTGTCCTTCGACTTCATGGACGCCCCCCCTATGGAGACTCTGATCACAGCCATGGAGCAGCTCTACACTCTGGGAGCTCTGGATGACGAGGGTCTGCTCACACGACTGGGCAGGCGGGTGAGTGGACGCGTCTAAAGAACATCCTTTCCTACGAGGACCGCTCCTGACGTATGTGGTGATGTTGTTGTCCACTAGATGGCAGAGTTCCCTCTGGAGCCCATGTTGTGTAAGATGTTGATCATGTCCGTACATCTGGGCTGCAGTGAAGAGATGCTCACCATCGTGTCCATGTTGTCTGTGCAGAACATCTTCTACAGGCCAAAGGTCAGCTGACTTCCCTCAAAAGGACATTTTTACTTTCAATTAAAATGTATTTATATTACCACAGGTGTCTCAACCAGCATCCCCTGATCTAAACCCCAATATCACCCTAAATTATGCATGCTAACAAAGTAACAGTTAGCATACTTACAAGACGGCGACAAGTATGATTTTTTTTTTTTTTGGTTCAAATAAAAACATTTTGCAAAACTCCTAGCATAAAATTTTAGGCATAATAACATAGAAAAAGTTAATACTTCTACTTGTAAGGTGGCGCCAAGGTTTAAAATCCATGATTTTAAGGTTAAAAATGAGAAATGTTAACTAAAATTCTAGTTTAAAATGTTTGCGTGCTAATGTTAGCACGTTAACAAGGAAACCGTTTACTTGCAAGATGGCATAAAATGCTAACTTGCTAAGTCAGCGTGTTAACATGGGAACAGTTAACTACTGTGACGTGACGTTCCACGTCCCAAGAGCTAGCTTCTGTAGCCGAGGATCGGACCGCCAAGTGCCCTGCCTTCGGCTGTCGCCCAGCTCACAATGCACCCGACCTCTATGGCCCCTGCTATGGGTGGTGAGCCCATTGGAGGGGCTTCGAAGCGATTCTGGACCACCGTCCGCCGCCTCAGGAAGGGGAAACAGTGCACTATCAACACCGTGTATGGTGCGGATGGTGTTCTGCTGACCTCGACTGCGGATGTTGTGGATAGGTGGAAGGAATACTTCGAAGACCTCCTCAATCCCACCAACACGTCTTCCTATGAGGAAGCAGTGCCTGGGGAATCTGTGGTGGACTCACCTATTTCTGGGGCTGAGGTCGCTGAGGTAGTTAAAAAGCTCCTCGGTGGCAAGGCCCCAGGGGTGGACGAGATCCGCCCGGAGTTCCTTAAGGCTCTGGATGCTGTGGGGCTGTCTTGGTTGACAAGACTTTGCAGCATCGCGTGGACATCGGGGGCGGTACCTCTGGATTGGCAGACCGGGGTGGTGGTTCCTCTCTTTAAGAAGGGGGACCGGAGGGTGTGTTCCAACTATCGTGGGATCACACTCCTCAGCCTTCCCGGTAAGGTTTATTCAGGTGTACTGGAGAGGAGGCTACGTCGGATAGTCGAACCTCGGATTCAGGAGGAACAGTGTGGTTTTCGTCCTGGTCGTGGAACTGTGGACCAGCTCTATACTCTCGGCAGGGTTCTTGAGGGTGCATGGGAGTTTGCCCAACCAGTCTACATGTGCTTTGTGGACTTGGAGAAGGCATTCGACCGTGTCCCTCGGGAAGTCCTGTGGGGAGTGCTCAGAGAGTATGGGGTATCGGACTGTCTTATTGCGGCGGTCCGTTCCCTGTACGATCAGTGCCAGAGCTTGGTCCGCATTGCCGGCAGTAAGTCGAACACATTTCCAGTGAGGGTTGGACTCCGCCAAGGCTGTCCTTTGTCACCGATTCTGTTCATAACTTTTATGGACAGAATTTCTAGGCGCAGTCAAGGCGTTGAGGGGTTCCGGTTTGGTAACCGCAGGATTAGGTCTCTGCTTTTTGCAGATGATGTGGTCCTGATGGCTTCATCTGACCGGGATCTTCAGCTCTCGCTGGATCGGTTCGCAGCCGAGTGTGAAGCGACCGGAATGAGAATCAGCACCTCCAAGTCAGAGTCCATGGTTCTCGCCCGGAAAAGGGTGGAGTGCCATCTCCGGGTTGGGGAGGAGACCCTGCCCCAAGTGGAGGAGTTCAAGTACCTAGGAGTCTTGTTCACGAGTGAGGGAAGAGTGGATCGGGAGATCGACAGGCGGATCGGTGCGGCGTCTTCAGTAATGCGGACGTTGTACCGGTCCGTTGTGGTGAAGAAGGAGCTGAGCCGGAAGGCAAAGCTCTCAATTTACCGGTCGATCTACGTTCCCATCCTCACCTATGGTCATGAGCTTTGGGTCATGACCGAAAGGATAAGATCACGGGTACAAGCGGCCGAAATGAGTTTCCTCCGCCGTGTGGCGGGGCTCTCCCTTAGAGATAGGGTGAGAAGCTCTGCCATCCGGGAGGAACTCAAAGTAAAGCCGCTGCTCCTTCACATCGAGAGGAGCCAGATGAGGTGGTTCGGGCATCTGGTCAGGATGCCACCCGAACGCCTCCCTAGGGAGGTGTTTAGGGCACGTCCAACCGGTAGGAGGCCACGGGGAAGACCCAGGACACGTTGGGAAGACTATGTCTCCCGGCTGGCCTGGGAACGCCTCGGGATCCCCCGGGAAGAGCTAGACGAAGTGGCTGGGGAGAGGGAAGTCTGGGTTTCCCTGCTTAGGCTGTTGCCCCCGCGACCCGACCTCGGATAAGCGGAAGATGATGGATGGATGGATGGACAGTTAACTACTGTACTTGCAAGCTGGCGCCGTGTATGAAAATACATGATTTTTATCTTTAAACTAATAAAATTTGATAAAATGTAAGCAGTAAACATGCCGAAATTGGAATTAGTTTCAGTATAATTAACAATAACGTTAGCATTCTTCTAAGATGTTGCCAAGTATCAAAAGCCATGATTTTTAGGTACAAACAAATACAATTAGTAAAAAGTTTAGCATAGAACGTTAGCATGTTAACATCGGAAAAGTTTACTACTTACAAGATGGCGCCAAGTATCCAAATCTGTGATTTTTAGGTTTAAATAATACACATTTACTAAAATACTAGCATAAAACGTTAGTATGGTCCATTTCAGTGTCCATTTTCTACCGCCTGTCCCTCTCGGGGTAGCCGGTGGCTTGAGCCTATCCCAGATCCCATCGAGTGGAAGGCAGGGTACACCCTAAACAAGTCGCCTCCTCATCTAAGGGCCAAGACAGATAACATAGGAAAAGTTAGCATACTTCTAAAGTGGCGCTAAGATTTTTTGGGTTTAAAATGAATACAATTAGCTAAAATGCTAGCATAAAACGTTAGCAAGCTAACATTAGCATGAGAACAATTAAATACTTGCAAGATGGCGCCAAGTATCAAAATCCATGATTATTAGGTTTAAATTATTAAAATTAGCTAACACTTGAGCATAAAACGTTACAATGCTAAAGCGCCATGTATGTAAAAATCTATGATTTTTAGATTTAAATGATTAAAATCAGTTAAAAGCGAGTATGACATTTTAGCATGCTGACAATGGAACAGTTAGCATACTAATAAGATGGCTACAAGTATCAAAAGCCATGATTTTTTTGGTTCAAATTAATAAAAAATGGCTAAAATACTAGCATAAAATGTTAGTTTGATAGCCTATATAGGAAAAGTAAGCATACTTCTAAGATGGTGCCAAGTATCAAATTCATATTTTTTAGGTTTAAACATGCAAAATTAGTTGAAATGCTAGCATTAAATGTTAACATGCTAACACATGCTAATGTAACATTAGAACAGTTAGCATTCTTGCAAAGATGCACATACTTGCCAACCCGGGAGACTCCCGAAATTCAGCGTCTCTCCCGAAAACCTTCCGAAAGAAATTTTCTCCCGAAATTCAGCCGGAGCTGGAGGCCACGCACCCTCCAGCTCCATGCGGACATGAGTGGGGACAGCCTGTTTTCACATCCGCTATCCTGTTATATAAACAGCTTGCCTGCTTAATCACGTTACAACACCTACGGATTTTAATAAAAAACTGCACACACAAGGAGACAAAGCAGAAGAATGAGGATGTTACAGCCATGGCGACGCCGTCTGTAATAGAGTGATTCTATGTTGTCTGTTGCCATCTCCTGGTGAATGTTGGCTATAGCGTTATGGGGTTCCTTTTTGAGTGGCCAACGATTTACGTGATGTTGTGGACCTGACGGCAAGTGACTCTCGCCAGTACGCAAATGGCAGAACAAAGGTTACTCAAATAGTGAATGGTAAGTGTTGTGTTTTTTTTTTAGTAACCAGCAAGCACAGTAGAACTGTGTTTTTATTACTGTGTATTTGATAGGTGCCGTTTGAAATTCAACTATTTCTGTTATTTATATATATATATAATAATTTAAATATATATAGCTACAATTCACTGAAAGTCAAGTATTTCATACATATATATATATAAAATATATATGAAATACTCGAGTTGGTGAATATACTCCTCCCCTCCTAACCACGCCCCCCAACCAAACCACGCCCCCACCACACCCCCCACTTCCCGAAATCGGAGGTCTCAAGGTTGGCAAGTATGAAGATGCACCAAGTATCAAAATCCATGATTTTTAAGTTTAAACACACAATATTAGCTACAATACTAGTATAAAATATTAGCATGCGTTAGTAAAAGGGACAAGCGTTAGTAAATGGATAGATGGATAGTAGGCTTTAGCATGCTAACATTAGCATGCGAAGCACATGACCAGATAGGAGGTAGTACCAATAGCGAGGCAGTTCTCTCATGATCCCACTTTTAACTTAGTCCACTTTCTGGTCCTCTTTGCCTCGGTGCTGCAGGACAAGCAGGTCCAAGCGGACCAAAGGAAAGCCAAGTTCTTCCAGCCCGAAGGCGACCATCTCACCCTGCTGGCCGCCTACAACTCCTGGAAGAACAACAAGTTCTCCAACCCCTGGTGCTACGAGAACTTCATCCAGGCCCGCTCGCTGAGGAGAGCGCAGGACATCCGCAAGCAGATGATGAGCATCATGGACAGGTGAGCATCATCACCACCATCATTATCATCATAAAAGTAACATTACTATTCCAAAGGCACAAGTTGGACCTGATATCGTGCGGCAAGTCCACCATGCGTGTCCAGAAGGCCATTTGTAGCGGTTTCTTCAGGAACGCGGCCAGAAAGCACCCCCAAGATGGCTACCGCAGCCTCATCGACCAGCAGGTGGTGTACCTGCACCCTTCCAGCACGCTCTTCAACCGCCAGCCAGAATGGTGAGTGAGTGGCGTCGCCACCGCCGTGGTCATGTGGTTAAGAATGTCAACCCCGCGTGTGGCCTGACAGGCTGGTGTATCACGAGCTGGTGCTGACCACCAAGGAGTACATGCGCGAGGTGACCACCATCGACCCGCGCTGGCTGGTGGAGTTTGCGCCCGCCTTCTACCGCGTGGCGGACCCCACACGCCTCAGTCGGCAGAAGCGGCTGCAGAAGTTGGAGCCGCTCTACAACCGCTACGAAGAACCCAACGCTTGGAGGATCTCACGGGCCTTCAGACGCCGCTGATCTGTAAGTACTTTCTTTTCTTTCTTCCACCATTGTGCACCTGAGCGCGTTTATTTAACTGTAGAATCCACTGAACGCAGTGAGCCCTCTTTTCACTTATTCACAATCGTTGTCTGGGTGGGCGGGGAGCGGGACGATCATCTTTACACACTCATGAAGTACAGACGCACTCCCTACTCGCGACTCGCCAAAAAACGACGACAAAACCAAATGTCCCATTGTGGTCATGTTTCAGCTTCAACCCGGTGGGGCAATACGAGCCCATCAACACGGACCAACGAACGGGAATGCCGCGATCCCGTTACGAAACGCAATAAAAAAAAAACACCCGATTTAGAAGAAAAAAACCCACTTGAAGATGTTACATTTTTATTTAAGTGAAACCTTAGCGTGTGAATGTTGTCTATCAGTGTTGGCCCTGCGATGAGGTAGCGACTTGTCCAGGGTGTACACCGCCTTCCGCCCGAATGCAGCTGAGATAGGCTCCAGCACCCCCCGCCACTCCGAACGGGACAAGCGGTAGAAAATGGATGGATGGATGGAAACATGTTTTTCTATTTCCTTTTTGTTTATCAGCATCATCTTTATTGGCCAAGTATGTAACACACAAGCAGTTTGACTTTATATTTACCGTCCAATTAAAGTAAAATAGTAAACAATTGTACAGTAATGACAATAAAAGTGTAAATCCTTTTTAATAGTTACTTATAATATTATTATTATGTATTTACCATATTTTCTGCATTATAAGGTGCACTTAAAGTCCTTGTTTTTCCTTAATACTGGGCAGTGCGCCTTAACCCGGTGCGCCTAATGTATGTAATAATTCTGGTTTTGCTTACCGACCTCGAAGCAATTTTATTTGGTACATGGTGTAATGATAAGTGTGACCAGTAGATGGCAGTCAAACTTAAGAGATAAGTGTAGACTCCAATGTGATGGCAATATGACTTAAGTAAACAACACCAACACTTTATATGTTCCATTGAAAATATAGAACATTACACAAAAAACTATCAAAATGTTTTAGTACGACTTTGGTAAGCTATGAAGCCGCACCGCTTGATGGATTGTCGGCGCATTAAAATTACTAGTATTATTACGGTGTGTGTATACGGTAATACATTATCTGGCATTTTGTTTTGCAATATTATGCAAAATAAACTTTTCTTACCTTCTGGTACCTGCTGATCTGTATTTGGAATCTGCATAAATCCTGAAAAATTGTACACATCCGCCTTCATAGTCCGTACCTACAGCGTAGTAGATAAGCTTCTTCTTTAACTATATCTTCTTGTTATGGGACATTCATCCTCCACTGTTGCTATTTCTAATATAAAGTAATGTAAAGTTCTTACTTATATCTGTCAGTAAACTCGCCATGACAGTGCTAAAACATACCGATGTAGTGAGTTTACACTAATCACCCAAGGAACTTTAGTTATAAGAGAGTTCCGGTTGGACGGTTTTTCAAGGGACACATTGTTGTTGTTTCCGAATGAGGAGATACTGCTCCGTTATTGATGTAAGTAAAGTCTGAATGTCATTAAAACAGTTAGCGCCATCTTTTGACATTTCATCAACTCCCGTCCTTGCACGCTACACCGCTACAACAAAGATGACGGGGAGAAGACGCTGCCGAAGGTGAGCCACGTAAATAAGACCGCCCACAAAACGACGCTTCCTGAAGCGACTGTCAGAAAGCGACTTGAAGATGATCTGTAAAACATCATCCATGCAGCATTTTGACCACAGAACCACCATTACATGTTATGTAGACTACTAGGAAGTGTTTAACATTTAGAAAAAAATTATAATAATATGACTCCTTTATTGCGCCCAATAATCTGGTGTGCTTTATATATGAAAAAAGATAAAAAATAGACCATTCATCAGCAGTGTGCCTTATAATCCGGTGCGCCCTATGGTCCGGAAAATACGGTACATGACATTTTAAACACTGTATCGATTATTTCTTCAGTTTAAGAGCATGATGTAGACAAAAGCTCTGAGTCGTCATAAAGACAAATATGGTCTATTTTCGAGCTTTTTTCATATATAAGGCGCACCGGATTAAAGGAGTCATATTTTTTTTTTTTTCTAAATGTGAAACACTTCGTTGTGGTCTACATCAGTGGTTCTCAGATGGGGGTACGCGTACCCCTGGGGGTACTTGAAGGTATGCCAAGGGGTACGTGAGATTTTCTTTAAAAATATTGTAAAAATAAAAACAATTCAAAAATGCTTTATAAATGTATTTATTGAATAATACTTCAACAAAATATGAATGTAAGTTCATAAACTGTGAAAAGAAATGCAACAATGCAATATTCAGTGTTGACAGCTAGATTCTTTTTGTGGACATGTTCCATAAATATTGATGTAAAAGATTTCTTTTTTTGTAAAGAAATGTTTAGAATTAAGTTCATGATTCCAGATGGATCTCTATTACAATCCCCAAAGAGGGCACTTTAAATTGATGATTACTTCTATGTATAGAAATCTTTATTTATAATTGAATCACTTGGTTTTTTTCAACAAGTTTTTAGTTATTTTTATATATTTTTTTCCAAATAGTTAAAGAAAGACCACTCATTACAAATGAGCAATATTTTGCACTGCTATACAATTTAATAAATCAGAAACTGATGACGTAGTGCTGCATTTTACTTCTTTATCTCTTTTTTTCAACCCAAAATGCTTTGCTCTGATTAGGGGGTACATGAATTAAAAAAAATGTTCACAGGGGGTACATCACTGAAAAAACTTTGAGAACCACTGGTCTACATAACATGTATTGGTGGTTCTTTGCTCAAAATGTTGCATAGATGATGTTTTACAGACCATCTTCAAGTCTCTTTCTGACAGTCGCTTCAGGATGCGTCGTTTTGTGGGCAGTCTTATTTACGTGCCTCCACTTTGACTGCGTCTTCTCCGCGTCATCTTTGTTGTAGCGGTGTAGCGTGCAAGGACGGGAGTGGAAGAAGTGTCAAAAGATGGCGATAACTGTTTTAATGACATCCAGACTTTACTTCAATCAACTGCGCAGTATTTGTAGTAATATTTGTTGTTTTTTAAGTAGTAGTAGTATTGTTGCATTTGTAGTTGTTTTTGTTGTAGTAGTTTTTGTATTATTGCTGTAGTAATATTGTTTGTGGTGGTTTTTTGAAGTAGTATTAGCAATTGTATTAATTGTTGTTGCTTAAGTAGTATTTGTTTTTGTTGTAGTAACATTGATACGTTACTATTTGTAGCAGTAGAAAACAATTGTAGTTATGAAAAACACTAATGTATTTATTAATGACCGTCTAGAATGGACTTATGCTGTCTAAGTTGAAGTGCATTGACAATTGCTTTTTGTCTGTACAGACATTTGTATACTTTCTGACAATAACTACCTGCTGTAGGCATTACCTTTAAGTTGCATTAAAACAGTAAATTATATTTAAAAATACCTGCTAAAACCCTGCAGTAGTAGTATTTGGTATTATTACAATTTGTAGCAGTAGTAGTTTTGTTTTAGTTGTTGTAGTAGTACTGTAGTAGTATTTGTTGTCATTGTAGTATGTAGTAGTATTAGTTGTTTTTTTAGTAAAAGTAGTATTGTTGAATTTGTGGTATTTATTTTTGCCGTAGTAGAACTTGCATTATTTGTTGTTGTAGTAATATTGATTGTTGTTGTAGTATCTGTTGAAGTATTGTTTAAGTAGTTTTTGTTGTAGTAAAACTTGTATTGTTTTTAAGTAGTTTTTGTTTTTTAACATTGCGTTACATTGCTATCTGTAGTAGTAAACAATGGTAGTTATGAAAAACACTAACCTATTTATTATTAACCGTCTTGAATGGACCTATTTTGTCTTTTAAGTTGAAGTGGATTGGCATTTGTTTTTAGTGACACTAAATGGTCACAATATTTTAAGAAATTAAGCTTGATGTGGACACGTTTGTTACTAAATACTTTCTAAAAGACTTTTATATGTGTAAGTAAAATGCAACGATAATAATTTGATACTTGTTGATATTGACCAATGTCCTGTTTTACTGTGTGCTTAGCTGTTGTGTAGCTGCTGGCTCTGGGTAAGTAGCCTTTTGTATGTTGGCGTGCTAAGAAGGAGGACATGTTGTTGGGTATAATAATTCAGAGTATTTATTATTACTACTAAGCAATCATGTCATGTTGATGTGACAGACCTTTCTTAATGAGATCATTTGTATATACAAGTGGAGCAGGACGTGTGCAAGAGGTGCATTGTGGGTATGAAGATGTTTGGTAGAGCGAGGGGGCGTGGCTTTAGTACATGTAGCCTTTAGAGTAGGTCTGGGCTCCCGCGCTGTCGGCGGGGTTGTAGGGCGTGCCCTCGTCCAGGTGTGACAGCGGCACCGTGTCCTCCTCGTTGACGTAGCGCTCAAACTCCGCCTTCAAGCCTGGCCGCTGATTGTCGGGGAACGCCAGCGAGATGAGGGCCTCGGGCTCGCACACGAACTTGTAGACGTAGCGCTCGCCCGCCACCTGTGCCACGCAAGCCGGGTTAGACACGAGTGGGCAACACGGGGGGTAGAGGGGCGATGTGTGAACGAGCGTTACCTTCTGCATGATTCCTTTCTCGTAGTAATAACGCAGCGAGCGACTCAGCTTGTCGTAGTTCATGGCCGGGCGATTCTTCTGCATCCCCCACAGGCGAGCAACCTGACAACACAACTGTTACTTTGGCCACTGGGGGGCGCCACATACATCTTTCATAAAGAGAGGGGGAGGGGTTTAGCCTCCTAATTGACGTGTAAAAAAAGCACATTAATTATTCATCCACCCGTAATGGCCGCCTAATGGATGACGCTAACAACCGCACTAATTATATGTGCAAACCATCAATGAAGTCATCATCTCTGCCCGCAGACACACGGATCACATGACTGCGGGTCACATGACCAGGACGCACCTCTTCGGGCTCGATGAGTTTGAACTCCATGCCTCGGCCCGTCCAGGCGATGAAGTGTGCGTTGGCGGGGTCGTCCAGCAGCGCCACCAGGAACTGCCACAGCTGCAACGAGCCTCGCCGCTGATAAGGTGCGCCCCCGCCGAACACGCCCCCACCTTCCTGCTTCACCTCGCCTACGCGGGAACAACAAACGTTATCAGCACCATCGCGACTTGCACAACTGTGACAAAATACCAGTCTTATGTTTGCATCAAACTCATGTCGAAGACATACTTTATCTAGCTCGATATCAATCTCTATCGGCAGATGTATCCATAGATGTCTCATTTATAGATATATATTAATATATATATATATATATATATATATTGATCGATTATAGCAATATCTAGATACAAATGTCCACATTTAGATTTACAAGTATATATTTATATACATTTTTATATCTACAGGTAGATGAGATGTATCGCTATAGACATGTCAAGTCATAAATATCAAGTATATCCAATTATAAATACATATCTACAAAAATATGTATAGATATCAATATATACATTTACATCTATACATACACTCATTGATGTAAATATTTACACATATATTTAGAGGTGACTATGGTTTTACAGCTCATCTTGTATTAATATAAGTAAGTATAATTATTTATATATAGAGGTATCTGTATATATTATAAATGTACATATATGTGTATATAGATGAAATGTATAGTTATAGACATGCATTGATACAGCTCGAATCATATATATTAATATCTAATGTACATCTTTATAGATATATGTAGATATGTGTATAGCTATACATCCTATTGATGTATGTAATTATATTTATCAATATATATACATGTATATATCTATGGATGAGACTTACATCTTTATATGGATCTACATGTGGCTAGCTGGAGATGTGTGTATTATATTTAAGTATCCTCAGTGTTGTAAATCTGTATATAGATTGTATTTTCATGTTTCACAATAAAATATGAAATGTCAATAAATTCAAAGAGTGAGAAGTTCAATTCGATTTGTGTTTTCATGTTTTTGTGTCACTGTACACGATGGGCTATCCTTATCATCATCCTGTATCGCCTGTGTGCTCACCTTCCACCTTGTCTGGAACCACACGGGAGTCGTTTTCAAACAGGTAACCTAGAGGATCACAGGTGTGTCACTTAATGATGGACAATAATGGTAATATTTATATCAGAAGGTAACAATACAGCAGCACCTCATTATGTACTTGTATGCTTTCATTTTAGGTACAGGAAAGAAACATTGAGAACTTGATTGTTAAATTGATTCATTAGATTCCTTTCAAAGGTGTTTACTTGATGGTGCCGATTTTCTTTAACAGGTTTGCTCGTCAGTCTCCTAACAGTGTGTACTTCATTTTTAGTCGTGTAAACTCAAATGACACTTAGTGTTTAGTAGAAGGCTGGCAATGTGAAAGGGTTTCAAACTCCATTCAACTCTGCTAGTTTAAAAAGAGCCACCATATGGTGTATTTGTCAGACAGGAAAAGGTGCAAGCGTTACCTTCGCTGCCTTGCTGAGGGGCAGGGTAGGCCTCGCTGTGCTGATACATGGAAGAACATCCGGAAACATCTGGGTAAGAAAAACATGTTTTGTCACTCAGTACAAGTACTTCCATGTGCACACTTTGAATACTTCAACACCAATATTACATGCAAATTATATGTATACATACACATGTATATTTGTATATATATATATATACATATACACATACATATATACATGTATATGTAAACATATGTAGTCATATGTATTCATATATATAAATACATGTATGTATATACATATACATACATATGTATGTATATGTATACATACGTAAGTATGCATATGTATACATGTATACATATGTATATATAAATGTATATACGCACATATATAGATGTCTGTATATACACATACATCCATGTATACATATACACAAATGTTTATATATACATACATGTATATAAACACACATATACATGCATACATATGTATGTACATATGTTTATATATACACATGTATGCATATATATACACATATAAGTATATATACATATTTACATACATATACATGTATACATATGTATATACATATATATGTTTATAGACATGTGTGTACATATATACACATGTATATACATGTATATATATATACATACATATAGATAGATGTATAGTACTATATTTATTCCTTCAGGAGAGTTCCTTCAGGAAAATTAACATTTTCAGCACAATATGTATATATACATGTATATATTTACACATATACATGCATACATACATATACATGAATATGTACGTATACAATAATTTATATACACACATATGTATATATACATGTATGTATATACATGTACATATATAAACATGTATATACATACATGTATATATACGTGTATACATGTTTATGTATACACATATATATACATACATGTGTATGTATTTCTACATACGTATAAATGTATACATACATATGAATATAAACATACATATGTATGTATATATAAATGTATGAATACATATATATATATACATCTATATATACACACATATACATGTGTGTATATGTAGACATATATACACATGTATATGTACATATGTATACAGATACATGTATATACATGAGTAAGTATATACATGTACATACATATACATGTATATACATGAATATGTATGTACATGTATATGTATATACATGTGTATATATATACATGTATATGTACGTATACAATAATTTATATACACACACATGTATATATACATGTATGTATATACATGTACATATATACAAATGTATATACATACATGTATATATACGTGAATACATGTTTATGTATACACATATATATGTATATACATACATATGTATGTATGTATGTATACATACATATGCATATAAACATGTATGTACATATATATACATACATGTATATACATATGTATGAATACATATATGTATGCATATGTATATACACACATATAAGTTTATATATACATATATGTATATATACATCTATATATACATACATATATGCACGTGCATATATAAACATATATACACATGTATATGTACGTATACATGTATATGTATACAGATACATGTATATGTATACATATATACATGAGCAAGTATATAAATGTACATACATATACATGTATATACATGAATATGTATATACATGTGTATACATTTATATGTATATACATGTATATGTATAAACATGTATATAAATGTATATGTATATACATGCATATACATATATACACATGTATATACATGTATACATGTATACGTGTACAGGTGTAGGTTTATACATGTATATCTATATACGTATACATGCATAGGTTTATACATGTATATACATGTTCATGTATACACATGTATATGTATGTACTTATACATGTATGTATATATATTCACATATACATGTATGTGTATATATTCATATACATGTATGTATATATACACATACATTTATGTATACATACATATACATTTATACATATATACACATGTTTATGTATATATACACATGTATATGTGTATATACATACACGTACATATACATGAATATACATATACATGTATATAGATGTATACACATATACATGTGTATATTGTTACATATTGTTATATATATACACCTACATACATGGGTATGTATGTGTATATATATATATATATATATATGTGTATGCATATATGAACATATGAATATATACACATGTACATGTGTGTATATATAAACATATACATGTGTAGATATATACATGTACACATACATGAATATACATATAGATGTGTGTATATATATACACATTCATATGTATACATATGCGTATACATGTGTATATACATACGTATACATGTGTATATACATACGTATACATGTATGTATATATACATGTATATGTATATTTATACACGTATACATGTATATATTTGTATACATGTATATATATACATATACACGTATATGTGTATATCTATACATGTATATATACATACACATGTATATATACGTGCACATGTATATATAAACGTACATGTGTATATATAAGCATACGTATATACATGTATACGTATATATATACATGTATATGTATATATACATACACATGTTTATATAAACATACATGTGTATATAAACACATATACAAGTATACGTATGTATACGTATATATACATGTATATATACACATATATGTTTATATATATTTACATGTATACGTTTACATATACATGTATGTATGTATATACATACAAACATGTATTTACATATGTATATGTGTATATGCATATATGTATACCAATATATGTTTATACATATATATACACATATATGTGTATATATATGTTTATATATACGTATACATGTATATACATATGTTTATATACACATATATATGCATATACATGTGAATATGTATATATGTATATACATGTACATATGTGTATATATATACATGTGTGTATATATATATCAATATGTGCATATATACACATGTATCTATGTGTATATATACATATAAATATGTATATATGTGCATATATACACATACATATATATATATATATATATAATATTTGTATGTATGTATGTATATAAATACATATGTATATATACACAGGTACATAAATGTATATAAATACATATGTATATATACACAGGTACATAAATGTATATATACATACATATGTATATATACACACACATATATGTGTGTATGTATGTATATATGTGCATATATACACATGTATCTATATGTGTGTATATACATATAAATATGTTTATATGTGCATATATACACATACGTATATAAATATATATATACATATATACACATACGTATATATAAATATGTATATATATATATATATATATATATATATAAAATATTTGTATGTATGTATGTATATAAATACATATGTATATATACACAGGTACATAAATGTATATATATACATACATACATATGTATATATACACACACATGTGTGTATGTATATATATATATATGTATATATACATACACACATATGTGTGTGTATATATAAATACATATATGTATATGTACATATACACAAACATATGTGTGTATATATACATACATATATGTAAAAATGCACATATACATATGTCTATATAAACATATATATGTACATAGATACATACATGTATAAATATATTTACATACATACATGTATACATATATACTCATATAAGTTCATATATGTGAGTATATATGTATATATACAAGTATATAAATGTATATAAGTATGTATACATATTTATTTATATATGAGTATATATTCACATGTATATATGCATATATAAATGTGTATATATACACATATGCATTTATGTATACATACACATATGTGTATGTATATATTTGTATATATGTACAAATATATAGATGTATACATATATGTTTATATTAACAATATACACATGCATATATGTATATGTGTACATGTATACGTATATATACATGTATTTATACATATACATTCACATGTGTAAATATACATATATAAGTATATTTTTGTATACATTTATATGAAAATATACATATATATGTATATATACACATATATGTGTATATATATTATACATACGCATATTTATATACAAATATGTATATGTATTATATATACGCATATATATACATATACACATATATGTGTATATATACATATATCTGTATATATACATATGTGTATGTATACATACACTTATATGTGTATATATACACACACGTGTATATACACATATATAAGTATGTTTGTATACATTTTTATGTAAATATACATATATATGTATAGATACATATATGTATATATATTAGTTATACGCATATTTATATACATATATATTATATTTACGCATATATACATATATATGTATATGCACATACATACGGGTGACTACCGGCATATACTGATATACACATATAAACACACACACACACATATATATATATATATATATATATATATATATATATATATATATATATATAGACATACATACATATGTATATATACATATGTGTACATATGCATATATATATACACATGTATTCCATCAGGAGAGTTCCTTCAGGAAAATTAACATTTTCAGCACAATATGTATGTATTTGTGTATTTATATACAGTATATACATACATATGTATACACATATATACATTTGTTTATATATGTATATACATATATACACACATATCAATCAATCAATGTTCATTTATATAGCCTTAAATCACTAGTGTCTCAAAGGGCTGCACAAACCACAAAATAAACCACTACGACATCCCCGGTAGGCCCACATAAGGGCAAGGAAAACTCACACCCAGTGGGATGTCGGTGACATATGTGGGCAACCCCCCATATGTCTGTATGCACATATACATGTATATACATAAATATGTATGTATATATACATATACATGTATACATACATACATGTATATGTGTATATTTATACATACAAGTGTATGTATATATATATATATACACATGTATATATATACAAACTTGTGTATGTATACAGATAAATGTGTACATATACATATGTGTATATATACAAATATATACACATGTATTCCATATGCATGTAAATATATACATAAACATGTATATATACACATGCATATGAATATATACATATATTTGTATATGCATATATACACATATATATGTATGTAAATATACATTTGTACATGTATACGTATTTATACACATGTATGCATATATATATATATACATACATATACATGTAATTTATATATACAGATATAAATAAATAAATAAATGGGTTGTACTTGTATAGCGCTTTTCTACCTTCAAGGTACTCAAAGCGCTTTGACACTACTTCCACATTTACCCATTCACACACACATTCACACACTGATGGAGGGAGCTGCCATGCAAGGCGCCAACCAGCACCCATCAGGAGCAAGGGTGAAGTGTCTTGCTCAGGACACAACGGACGTGACGAGGTTGGTTCTAGGTGGGATTTGAACCAGTGACCCTCGGGTTGCGCACGGCCACGCCGTCCCTATATACATACATATACATATGTATATACATATGTACACGTACATACATATATTTATATATATATTATATATGTATATAAATATATATGTCTGTATACACATGTATACATATCCATACATATGTGTATATGCATACATGTATATATATATGTATAAATACATATGTATATACACACGTGTATGTATATATTTACACACACGTGTATATATATATATATATACATGTATATACATGTACATTACATACATATACATGTATATACATATACATGTATATACATATACAGGTATATGTATATACATATTTCCCTGTATGTATGTGTGGGGAAAATCACAAAACTACTTCATCTCTACAGAACTGTTTCATGAGGGGTTACCTCAATCATCAGAAATCTCCTGATTATATATATACACATATACGTCATATACATATATATATATGTTAATATATGTACACATATGCATGTATATATGTATATATACTTATACATGTATATACATACACATATATATGTATATATACATGTATGTATATACATGTATATATACACACACATGTATAAATATGTGTATACATTTATATGTATACACATGTGTATACATTTATATGTATACACATATGTATACACATATGTATGTATGTATACATATGTGTTTATATATACATACATGTATATATGTGTGTGTGTATGAATACATATGAATATACACACGTGTATATATACATACAAGTATATGTCCATTATATATACATGAATATACATATACGTCTATATATACACACATATATTCATGTGTATATATACATGTATATATACACATGTATATGTATAAATATGTATACGTAAACATGTATACACATGAATATGTATATACATGTATATGTATACATGTATATGTATACATATGTATATGTAAACATGTATATACATGAATATGTATATACATGAACATGTATATACAAGTACATGTATATGTATGTATATATATATATACAAATACATACATATACATGTATGTTTATCTTTTTACATGTACATTAACATGAATATACATATACATGTATATAAATATATACACATATGCATGTGTATGTATATATACACATGTACATATACATGAATATACATATACATGTATATAGATATATACAAATACACATGTGTACATGTGCATATATACAGATACATATATATATGTATACATGTATATGTATACATGTATATGTATGTATACATGTATATGTATGTATACATGCATATGTATATAAACACATACATGTTTATATAAACATACATGTATATGTACATATATATATATATATATATATATATACACATATTCATGTGTATAGATAAGCATATACATGTATATATACGTATACATGTGTTTATACATACGTATACATGTGTATATACATACATATACATATATGTATATACATATATGTATATATATATATTTACACATGTATGTTTATTTATACATGTGTATGTATATATATATATACATACTTCATATAAAGCCGCTGCTCCTCCACATCGAGAGGAGCCAGATGAGGTGGTTCGGGCATCTGGTCAGGATGCCACCCGAACGCCTCCCTAGGGATGTGTTTAGGGCACGTCCAACCGGTAGGAGGCCACGGGGAAGACCCAGGACACGTTGGGAAGACTATGTCTCCCGGCTGGCCTGGGAACGCCTCGGGATCCCCCGGGAAGAGCTAGACGAAGTGGCTGGAGATAGGGAAGTCTGGGCTTCCCTGCTTAGGCTGCTGCCCCCGCGACCCGACCTCGGATAAGCGGAAGATGATGGATGGATGGATGGATGGTGTATGTATATATACATATACTGTACATGTATAGATACACATATACATGTATATATATATACATGTATACGTATATATACATGTATATGTACATTTACATGTATACGTGTACATATACATGTATGTATGTATGCACATACGTATATATATATATATATATACACACATACAAACACATATGTATATACATATGTATATGCATATGTGTATACCAATATATGTTTATACATATATATATATACATATATGTGTGTATATATACATTCATATATATGTGTGTATTTATACACATGTATACGTATATACAAATGGGTATGTGTATATACATATAAATGTATATATATACACATATACATGTATGTATACATTTACATGTATACACATACATGTATGCGCATATGTATGTATATAGATACAAACACATGTATATACATACGTATGTGTATATGCATATGTGTGTACCAATATATGTTTATACATATATATACACATGTGTTTATATATACATATATATGTAAATACATATACATGTATATATATATGTGTGTGTATATATACACATGCATATATAACAATATGTGTATACATACACACATGTATGTATATATATGCATATATATATATATATATATATATATATATATGGGAGGAATATTGCAGGAACAACATATACGTGTGTATATATGTACACATTTGTGTGTGTATGTACAATATATATATATACATATACATACACACGTGTGTATATGTACACGTGTGTATATTTACATATGTCTATATACACACACACACATGTATATATACATATGTCTATATTTGTGTATATATACACATATAAGTGTATTTATTTACACATATGTATATATACATATAGGTGTATATATAGACAAATGTAAATAAACATGTGTGTATACATAAATATATATACACACAGAAGTATACACACACATATATACATACACACATGTATATACATACGTGTGTGTATATTCACACACATATGTACTGTATATTTACATATGTCTATACATACAAGTCTATATATGTATATATAAACATATGTGTATATATATACATCTATATATAAACATACATGACATATGTAAATATATACACTTGTATATATGTGTATGTATATATTTGTATGTATTTTCATCCATTTGATACACACACACACACACACACACACACACACACACACACACACACACACACACACACACACACACACACACACACACACACACACAGTTACACTTCTATATACTTTCAAAGTAATGGAAGACATGTTTTCATGTTCTTTCCAACATGTCCAAAAAAAGAGTAGGAAGAAACAATTACAGGCTACATTAATAATATTTGATTTATATCAGTTTAGCTTTTGGAACGATTTAAATTGAAACATTGCATTTACTTTTCAATCACTTTTGGTTTTTGAACAACACTTGATTTATAGTTGTTGAGTTTTTTTGATTTAGAAAAGCAATAAGCAAGCTTATTTCTGTGTTAGTGTTAGAACACACACACACGCACGCACACACACACTCTCTCTCGCGTACACATAGATAGTTTCAAGTTCCTTTGTCTGCAGTCATGATTCCATCATGACTTGGAAAAAAAGAAACTTGAAACCAAGAAGAAATTCTCAAGAGATTCTCAACTTTCTTCTGACCTCAAACTTTTTTGATTCTTGAAATCTCTCTCTACGGAAGAAAGGATGAGAGGAGTGAAGTAGGGAAAAGTGAGAAGGAAGCAGAAAAAAGGGGAAGAGAAAGGATGGAAAGAAGGGAGGAAGGGATATAAATAGGAAAGGAATGAAGTACAAAATGGAGGAAGTAAAAGGGAAGGGAGAAAAAGGAGGAAGTTGGGATGTACAAAGGAAGAAGGGAAGGGAAAAAATAAGCAAGTATGGAAGGATGAAAGTAGAAAAGAAGAGGGAAAGGAGGAAGTATAGGGAAGGACAGTAGGAAGTAAAAAAGGAAGGACAAAAAGTAGAAAGGAAAGGAGAGAAGGAGGAAAGGAAGGAAGTAAAAAAGGGAGTAAGTATAGGGAAGGAGAGAAGTAAGAAAGGGAAGGAGTAGGGAATAAGAGAAGGACAGCAAGAAGTAAAAAAGGAAGGAAGTAGGGAAGGAAAATAAAAAAGAGAAAAGGAAGAAAGTAGGAAAGGATGGAAGGAAGTAGGGAAGGAAGTAAAAAAGGGAGTAAGTAGGGAACAAGAGAAGGATAGTAGGAAGTAAAAAAGGAAGGAAGTCGAAAAGGAAAAAGTAGAGGGAAGGAAGTAGGAAAGGGAGAGATGGAGGAAAGGCAGGAAGGAAATATGAAAGGAAGGGAAGGAAGTAAAAATGGGAGGAAGTAGGAAAAGAAAATGTAGGGAAAGAAGTAAAAAAGGGAAGTAAGAAAGGGAGAGAAGGAGGAAAGGAAGGAAGGAAATATGTAAGGAAATAAAAATGGGAGGAAGTAGGAAGGGAAGTAAGAAAGGGAGAGGAGGAGGAAAGGAAGGAAGGAAATAAAAATGGGAGGAAGTAGGAAGGGAAGTAAGAAAGGGAGAGAAGGAGGAAAGGAAGGAAGGAAATATAGAGGGAAGGAAGTAAAAATGGGAGGAAGTTGGAAAGGAAAATGTATGAAAGAAGTAAAAAAGGGAAGTAAGAAAGGGGAAGAAGGAGGAAAGCAAGTGAAGGAAAATAAAAGAAGAAAACGTTGATGCTAAAAATGAGAGGAACATTTTGTCGTGCTATGTTCTGAACATCTTCTCTACAGGTCTTGTAGTGAGGTGTCACCTGTGTCGTAGTTGTAGTCTGTGGGCTCCTGCTTCACCATCATGTGGGCGGGGGGGAACCTGTGCGTGTGACAGCGGCCATGTTGTCCCGCCTGCGTTGCCAGGTGCGCCGCCCGCTCGTACGACGGGTCCACGTACTCTCGCTTGAACGTCTGCTGCGCGTACGCCACGCACGGCTCCGAGTGCTGCCGCTGGTAGGCCCCGCCCCCTCCGCCGGCCCCGCCCCCTCCGCCGTGGCCCGCCGGTGCGGAGGACATTCGCTGGAAGCCGGGGAACTGGGGGCACATGGGGTCTCCTGAGGGGCCCTGATATCTGCGGGCGACAAACATTCTCGACTTTGTTCCACGGGGTCAAGGTCACGGGGTCAAAGGTCAGACAGTCACCTGGCATTGAGGGGGTACGTGTTGCTAGGCAGCGGCTGGGAGGCGGAGGTCATGTAGCCGCCGCCCACTCCTTTGGGGGAATAATGCTGCTGCTGCATGGGCGACATCTGGCAACCCTTGGCGCCCCCTGCTGCCCTCTTTTGCTCATAGGCACTGCGGGGGGAGTCGGAAGTAGGGTGGAAGGAGGGAAGGAAGTAGGAAGGGAGGGAGGAAAGGAGGATTTAGGGGGGAAGAAAGTAGGAAAGGAGGGATGAAAGTAGAAAAAGGAATGAAATGGGATGGAAGTAGGTGGGAAGGAAGAAAGATAGTAGGAAAGGTTGGAGGGAGGAAACGGTCAGTCAAAAAAAGGAAGGAAATTAAGGGAGGGAGGAAAGGGAGAAGATGGGAAGAAGGAAGGAAGTAGAAAAAGAGGGAAGGAAATGGGAAAGGAAGGAAGAAGGGAGGGAGGAAAGGAGGATTTAGGGGGAAGAAAGTAGGAAAGGAAGAACGGAAGTAGGAAAAGGAAGAAAAAGAGAAGGAAAGAAGGAAGTAGGTGGGAAGGTAAGGGGGAGAGGAAGGGAAGGAAGAAAGATAGTAGGAAAGGGTGGAGGGAGGAAACGGTCGGTCAAAAGAAGGGAAGGAAATTAAGGGAGGGAAGGAGGTAGGAAAGGGATGAAGGAGGATGGAAGAAAGTAGAAAAGAAGGAAGTAGGTGGGAAGGTAAGAGAGAGGAAAGGAAACAAGAAGGAAGAAAGTAGGAAAGGATGAAGGGAGGAAACGGAAGGTCAAACGAAGGGAAGGAAGTAGGAAATTAAGGGAGAGAAGGAGTTTGGAAACGGGGAAGATTGGAGGAAGAAAAGAAGGAAGTAGAAAGGGAGGGAAGGAAATAGGAAAGGAAGGAGGGAGGGAGGAAGGGAGGATTTTGGGGGGAAGAAAGTAGGAAAGGAGGGACGGAAGTAGAAAAAGGAGGGAAATTAGAAGGGAAGAAGGGAAGGAAGGAGGATGGAAGAAAGTACAAAAGAAGGAAGTAGGTGGGAAGGTAAGAGGGAGGAAAGGAAACAGGAAAGAAAAAAGAAAAAGTAGGAAAGGATGGAGGGAGGAGACATAAGGTCAAAAGAAGGGAAGGAAGTATGAAATGAAGGGAGGGAAGGAGGTAGGAAAGGGAGAAGATGCGAGGAAGAAAAGAAGGAAGGAAGTAGAAAAGGAAAGAGGAAAGGGAGGGAAGGAAGGAAGTGTAAAAGGAAAGTAGTGAGTAGGAAAGGAGGGACAATGACGACATTGAAATAGTGTACACTTCATAATAATGCTGTGTAAAAAGGTGGCTGCTTATTGGACGTCAGCAAGAAAAGAGGGCGTGGCCTAAGGTGATGAGCAACAAGACAAGTTGCAAGTCATAATCCACAGACAGTGAAGCAGCACAGCATGAATGCTGAGTTAGCAAGTTAGCATGTGTACCTGGCGTAAAGGCACTGAGTTAGCAAGTTAGCATGTGTACCTGGCATAAAGGCACTGCTCCCCTGAGTTAGCAAGTTAGCATGTGTACCTGGCATAAAGGCATTGCTCCCCTGAGTTAGCAAGTTAGCATGTGTACCTGGCGTAATGGCACTGAGTTAGCAAGTTAGCATGTGTACCTGGCATTAAGGGACTGCTCCCCTGAGTTAGCAAGTTAGCATGTGTACCTGGCGTAAAGGGACTGCTCCCCTGAGTTAGCAAGTTAGCATGTGTACCTGGCGTAAAGGCACTGCTCCCCTGAGTTAGCAAGTTAGCATGTGTACCTGGCATAAAGGCACTGCTCCCCTGAGTTAGCATGTTAGCATGTGTACCTGGCGTAAAGGCACTGCTCCCCTGAGTTAGCAAGTTAGCATGTGTACCTGGCGTAAAGGGACTGCACCCCTGAGTTAGCATGTTAGCATGTGTACCTGGCATAAAGGCACTGCTCCCCTGAGTTAGCAAGTTAGCATGTGTACCTGGCATAAAGGCACTGCTCCCCTGAGTTAGCAAGTTAGCATGTGTACCTGGCGTAATGGCACTGAGTTAGCAAGTTAGCATGTGTACCTGGCATTAAGGGACTGCTCCCCTGAGTTAGCAAGTTAGCATGTGTACCTGCCGTAAAGGGACTGCTCCCCTGAGTTAGCAAGTTAGCATGTGTACCTGGCGTAAAGGCACTGCTCCCCTGAGTTAGCATGTTAGCATGTGTACCTGGCGTAAAGGCACTGCTCCCCTGAGTTAGCAAGTTAGCATGTGTACCTGGCGTAAAGGGACTGCATCCCTGAGTTAGCATGTTAGCATGTGTACCTGGCATAAAGGCACTGCTCCCCTGAGTTAGCAAGTTAGCATGTGTACCTGGCATAAAGGCACTGCTCCCCTGAGTTAGCAAGTTAGCATGTGTACCTGGCGTAATGGCACTGAGTTAGCAAGTTAGCATGTGTACCTGGCATTAAGGGACTGCTCCCCTGAGTTAGCAAGTTAGCATGTGTACCTGGCGTAAAGGGACTGCTCCCCTGAGTTAGCAAGTTAGCATGTGTACCTGGCGTAAAGGCACTGCTCCCCTGAGTTAGCAAGTTAGCATGTGTACCTGGCGTAAAGGCACTGCTCCCCTGAGTTAGCATGTTAGCATGTGTACCTGGCGTAAAGGCACTGCTCCCCTGAGTTAGCAAGTTAGCATGTGTACCTGGCGTAAAGGGACTGCACCCCTGAGTTAGCATGTTAGCATGTGTACTTGGCGTAAAGGCACTGAGTTAGCAAGTTAGCATGTGTACCTGGCGTAAAGGCCCTGCTCCCCTGAGTTAGCATGTTAGCATGTGTACCTGGCATAAAGGCCCTGCTCCCCTGAGTTAGCATGTTAGCATGTGTACCTGGCATAAAGGCACTGCTCCCCACCGGGGAAGCTGAAGGTCTGCTTGTGGCTACATGACTGGCTGGGGTCCGAGCCCGGGCTCTGCGGCTCCTTCTTGATGGTGACGGGGGGGCTGTGGAAGGCCACCGCTGGAACACACAAAGAAACAACACAGCTGATTACAGCTGCATCCATTTCCTACCGCTTGTCCCTCACGGGTCGCATTCTGGAGGGACAAGTCGCTACCTCATCACAGGGCCAACACAGATAGACACCCATCAATCAATTTGATTAGCTTCCATTTGTATTTGGTTTGCCAGTTATTAGTTTAATTAATACTAATTGATCAAATCCAGTGTGGCAAGAGAGTTGGCTCATAGAAGAGGGAGAAGGAGAGCAAAGGGCCCAAAGAATACGGGAGACTATTGTCAAAGGTGTTGGGAATATTTCAGAGTTTGTGCCATCAAACAGAGCTAACATTTCACAATATCACTACATCAATAATGTAACAATAACACAGCAATAATGCAGCAATAATGCAACAAGAATGCTGCAATTACACAACAATAACGTAGCTACAATGCAGCAAAATTGCCACAATTATGTAGCAATAAAGCAGCAATAATGTAGCAAAATTGCAGCAATAATGCAGCAATACTGTAACAATAATGCAGCAATAACTTAGCAATAATGCAGCAATAATGCAACAATAATGTAGCCATATTGTAACAATATTGCAGCAATAATGTTGCAATAACGTAGCAATAATGCAGGAATAATGCAGCAATAAGGTAGCAATTACGCAGCAATACCGTAGCAATAATGTGCCAATAATTCAGCAATGTTGTATTAATAATGCAGCAAACATTTTGAAAAATTGCAGCAATAATGTAACAATAACGCAGCAAAAATGTAGCAAAATTGCAGTAGTAAAGCAGCAATAATGTAATATTTGCTGCAATAATGTAGCAATAATACAGCAATAACGTAGCAATAATGTAGCCATAATGCAGCAATAATGTAGCAATATGCAGCAATAATGTAGCAAAAACGTAGCAATAATGCAGCAATAACGTAGCAATAAGGTTGGAATAATGTAACAATGTAGCAATAATGCAGCAATAATGTAACAATGAAACAGCAATAATGTAACATAATGTAGCAATAATGTAACATTAATACAACAATAATGTAACAATAATGCAACAGTAATACAGCAATAATGTAACAATAATGCAGCAACAATGCAGCAATAAGGTTGGAATAATGTAATAATAATGTAGCAATAATGCAGCAATAATACAGCAATAATGTAATAGTAATGCAGCAATAATGTAACAATAATGCAGCAATAATGCAGCAATGTAACCATAATGCAGCAATAATGCAACAGTCATAAAGCAATAATGTAACAATAATGCAGCAACATTGCAAAAGTAATACAGCAATAATGTAACAATAATGTAGCAATAATGCAGCAATAATGTAGCAATAAGTTAGGAAAAATGTAACAATAATGTAGCAATAATGCAGCAATAATGTAACAATAATGCAGCAATAATGTAACAGTAATAAAGCAATTATGTAACAATATTGCAGCAATAATGCAATAGTAACACAGAAATAATGTAACATAAATGCAGCAATAATGTAAGAATAATGCAGCATTAATGTAGCAATAATGCAACAATAATGTAGCAATAATTCAGCAATAATGTAACAGTAATGCAGCAATAATGTAACAAAAATGCAGCAATAATGCAGAAATAACGTAGCAATAATACAGCAACAATGTTAAGTTAAAGTGCCAATGATTGTCACAGTAATGCAGCAATAATGTAACAATAATGTAACAATAATGCAGCAATAATAGAACAATACTGCAGCAATAATGTAATAATAATGCAGCAGTAATGTAACAGTAATAAAGCAATTATGTAAAAATAATGCAGCAATAATGTAGCAATAATGCAGCAATAATGGAACAATAATGTAGCAATAATGCAGCAATAATTTAACAATAATGTAACAATAATGTAGCAATAATGCAGCAGACCAACAATAATACAGCAATAATTAACAATAATACAGCAATAATGTAACAGTAATGCAGCAATATTTTTTTTATTTTAGTCCAATGCGGCCCCCTGAGTCAAAGTTCAAACAAAGCTGATCTTGGATTAACTTTCACCAACTCAGAGGCGATGCAGCAGCTCAGTATGTCAATATAGCAACATTAGCTCGTTAGCTCTCTGTGATCACAGCGCTGCTAAAAATAGTTGTGTCTTTGTTAGCATTATATTAATATTGCTACCACCATACAGGTCATGTAAACGGGGCATTGTTGACGCTTTTTGGATGTTTTTTTTTAGAAAGCTTTACGGACGGAATAGTTACAGCATTGTTAGCCAACTCGTACTTGTCGTATAAAAAAAAAATATGTTGATGTCTTACATAAGGATTGTGTAGGATAAAAAGTGCAGTCTCCCTGGTACCAATCTTACTCATGGATGCTTGGTATCGGCACGTAAAAAAAATACAAAAAAACTTTCCTACTTGAAACAAACACCCAAGTGTGGAAAGGTTCCTTCAGGCTCAGGTGTGACGAGCACGTTGTTGTGCGCGCGCCAACAAAAGGCTTTCAGGGTGCGCTTGCGTACACAAACACCGAGAACACACGCTGGCATTCCACACTAAAGTGTCCTCGCTCACTTTTTCCCCCCCAGACACAACAAGGGCCCAACCAGACCAAGGTCACACCTGCGTGCCCATTCTCTTCTGTTTGCATGAGGGGGAACTACAGTCACTGCCAATCAAAAACTGGATTGGCGGGACTTTCAGATTGGGAGCCCCCTCCCTCTGAAAGAAAACATCCAAAGTGGGGCTTCAAGCTGTGCCGATGGTCCCTGTTTATTATGTGAGGGGAGATTTGCAGCCAGAGAACTGTACAGGATGTTTTTCTGGTCCCGACATGGTAAACAGCAGCAGCTGTGCACTTCCAGCCGGGGGAGGGGCGCATTCATTCATGTCTGTCTGTCTGCACGCGTGTGTGTACGTGTGTGTGTGTGTGTGTGTGTGTGTGTGTGTGTGTGTGTGTGTGTGTGTGTGTGTGTGTGTGTGGGCCGGCCCAGATAATTGCACGCTACACTTCATTGACAAAAATGCAGCAGCAACAAGTATGTGAGGGCTAAAAGTGAAAGAAGCGATCACCTAATTCGTGTTCCTTGACGTCACCGAATCAAAATGTGGTTTTTATAAGCCGGAACCTTTTCAGTCTTTTGTACGCCACGGAGCCACGAATGCGGGTGGGATTAAAGTGAAGTATATTCATACAGCGCTTTTCTCAAAGTGACTCAAAGTGCTTTACATCGTGAAACCCAATATCTAATTTTTACATTTAAACCAGTGTGGGTGCCACTGGGAGCAGGTGGGTAAAGTGTCTTGCCCAAGGACACAACGGCAGTGACTAGGATGGCAGAAGTGGGGATCGAACCTGCAACCCTCAAGTTGCTGGCACGGCCGCTCTACCAACCGAGTATTTATATATTGTCAACACTTTGAAAAACACCATAATGAGCAACATTCAGACACAGTAGCGTAGTAAGCCTATGTATTTATCAAAAACAAAGCAGAGGTAAATTCCAAACCAAAAAACCGCTACTTTTTTCCAACACTTCGAACCCTGCGGCTTGTAAAACAATGTGGCTGATTTACGGGTTTTATTTCGCTGGCGGCCATAATGCAAATTGTTCTGAAAAAGAGTGAAAGTGCGTGTTATTGTTTGTGTCCTTCCATTTAGTGCTGTTCCGTCTTCTAGCCATCTGTAGCGTTTCTACCTGTA
>NC_084618.1:25275068-25285068 GCF_033978795.1 Nerophis ophidion | reverse complement strand
CAGACAACATTCAAACTTCACAATCAAAATAATTACTTAACATGAAATATTACATTCTAAAATATTTTTTCGGGAAAATATTGTATTTTTTGTGTGTTTGCCATAAAAAAACACAATGACAAAAAGGGCCTAAAACAAAAACAAAAAAAACATTAAAACTCTTTCATCAACTTTTAATCAGAAGGATTCAATCTGTCTTCTGTGTTTATTTGAAGCTGAAACAACAGACTGCCACAGAGGAGATAATGTTTGAAAAAAAACAATTTTTTTTTTTTTTTTGCCAACTTTTGTATTGAAGGGGGAATTGCAAACTTCCTGTTGATTTTAGTCGGGGGGTGTCAGTGTATGAAATATAGGTCTAACTGAGACCTACATAGATGTTTTTGTTTCATGTTTCTACGACATTCCTCCTGGATGTTAAAGACAGTTTTGTCTGTGTTTTCTTCCTAGGGGGCGCTAGAGCGCAATTTTGAGTTTTGGGGTTTGTTTTTTGATTACATCGCATTTTTCGCCAGTCCTGATGTGTGTGTCAAATTTGGTGAGTTTTGAAGCATGTTAAGGGGGTCAAATTACAGCTCAAAGAGGCAGCGGTATAATAATAATAAATAATAATAATAATAATAATAATAATAAAACGCTAGAAATTCAATAAGGTCCTCCTTCCCAAAGGGACATTGGTCCCTAATGAACAAAGTTATACAAATTTAAAGTATACGGATAGATCTGAAGATGATCTGGATATTTATGGTTTGAAAAAAAATAAAATAAAAATGTATTACTTATTTTTAACACTTTTAGGATGAATTCAATTTTAATGGGATTAGAAACAAGTAGTTGTAAAAAAAAAAAAATCTAAATCAATGTTACAATTGACTCCAAATACCTTGCATTAAATATTCCACTTTGTTATAAATAACGGTTTTGAAAAAAAACAAAAAAACAACCAAGGTTTTCTTTAACGTAAATTTTTTTAAATGATAATTAAAAATTTGTATCAACATGTATCTGAAATTGATTTTGACCATCCATCCATCCATTTCCTACCGCTTATTCCCTTTTAGGGTCGCAGGGGGAGCTGGCGCCTATCTCAGCTACAATCGGGCAAAAGGCGGGGTACTGACCAGTGATTGTCAAACTGTGGTCCTGGTAAAAAGAATTACTTCATCAAACGTTCAAACACAGTGTTACTGGTCTAACTGTGTGTAACATTGCATTGGCTTGTCTGCCGTGGCTTTTTTTTTATGAATACTTAGGCCTACTACGCTAATATACTATAATGTTGGTCATTATGGTGCTACTTGCAGAGCCAAGTGTTTTCTATAGGGGTACTTAGTAAAATAAGTTTGACAACCACTGTTACACAGAATTAAGCATTGAAAAAAAATAACATAAGTCTTAATTTGAACATTTTTATGACGGAGACCCATCAAGGTCCACGGGACCAAAAAAAAAAAAGTCTATATATTGTAATGGTTCCACATGTCACGTCTTCAACCAGATACTTCCACATCATGGATTCCACATGACACATCTTCAACTAGATACTTCTACATCACAGAAGTATATGGACCATTCAACACACACTCACCCAATCCATGCAACACAGGGGGACACAAAGGTCATTGGTACTTTAAAAGTTAAAGTACCAATGATTGTCACACACACACACTAGGTGTGGCGAAATTATTCTCTGCATTTGACCCATCACCTTTGATCACCCCCTGGGAGGTGAGGGGAGCAGTGGGCACCATATATACATATACAAATACAAATACATATACATATATATATATATATATATATATATATATATATATATATATATATATATATATATATATATATATATATATATATATATGTATATGTATATGTATATGTGTGTGGCTTCTGCGGCAACACGACTGCAAGGCATACTGGGTGACACAGAGTACACTAATGGTTGTGATATAAACAACTTTAACACTCTTACTAATATGCGCCACACTGTGAAGCCACACCAATTAAGAACGACAAACACATTTCGACACAACAAATACCCAGAATCCTTTGTATTCATGACAACTCCTGACTATTTTATACACCCCCCCCCCCCCACCCCCGCCCGTAAGGTGGGCGGGGTTGGGGGCGCGGGGGTGAAAAATATATTCAGGAATTGTCACGGTTACAAAGGATTCTGCCTATTTGTTGTGTTGCGTTTATGTTGCGTTACTGTGAGGATGTTCTCCCGAAATGTGTTTGTCAATCTTGTATTGTGTGGCTTCACAGCGTGGCGGATATTAGTAAGGGTTAAAGTTGTTTATATCACAACTATCAGTGTACTCTGTGTCACCCAGTATGCCTTTCAATCTTGTACGTGTAATTGCGGAAGCTGCACACAACATGTTGCCGAACCAACAATCTGTTTGTACATGTTGTCGAAGGCAATGGCTTCACAGCACGCCCATATTCTTGTCATCAGGATGAACGTTATTGGATAGTCGCGAGAACGTTAGCGGCTCCAATTGTCTTCATTACTCTGTGAAACAGGTTTAAATAGCCCTGTGAGTGGTAAAGGTGGCCGACCTCTGATGTATTTCAGCGGGCGGTTGGCGGGCGGGTACGGTCCTGATAAAATGTTGGTTCGGGTGGACGACGACTTTGGTGATGCGGTTGCGGATGATATAATTGCCTATCCGCGCATCTCTAATACATATATATATATATATATGAGGTGGCGGCTTGTCCAGGATGTACCCTTAGCTGAGGTAGGCACCAGCGCCCCCAAAAAGGGACAAGCGGTAGAAAATGGATGGATAGATTATTATCATATGAGCAATGACAGTTTAAACAGCCTGCATGGCAGCTTTGTGTTATTAGCGTCACTAAGGCAACCTGTCCTTGTCACAATTCACCGGCTTGCCTCAAAGGGAATAAGCGGTAGAAAATGGACGGATATATATATATATTTATATATATATATGACTGGATGCTCTTTTAAATGACTTTGTAACCTTCTAATTGCTAGAATCCATTGCAAGCCTATCAGGGGCACGACCAGGGGATTTTACATATGTAGATGTTGGTTCTGGGGGGGGTCATGCCGGGAGAAAGGTGATGGTCATGGCTGAGTGCTTTCGGAAGTGAAGGGATCATTACATCAGGAGGGCGAGGGGGAGGGGACCATTCAACACACACTCACCACAAACAAATCACAAGAGATGGGATGAATGGGATGGATGACCCCCCCTGCCCCACCCAATCCATGCAACACAGGGGGACACAAAGGGCCTCTCAGCTGAGCCACACCAGTGGGAATGTATGTGCAGTAGATTCCTGTGGGATCCCTAAAACACACAATCAGGAGGGCAAAGCTTGGACGAGGGATGTGGTTACAGTCTTTGTTGAGAAGCGGTTATTATTCAAAGTCCACCGTGAATGATATCTGGGATGATACTTGTTGGACTTCTCCACACAAGCGAGACTGATTCATGTGAAAAACTGTTGTCGACTTGCTTGCTCAGGCTTTTTTTTTTTTTTTACATTCTGACATGGAACCTCGCAAACAAGCCAAAAGATATGTGCGCTGTACAGAATAGATGCGGCTATATCAAAATCACACGGTGCGATATCGTCATGGTTTTCGATATCATTGTGGTGATTGTCGAAAACAATTTAAGGCTTGGTTAAAAACATTTATAAATAATCGATTTTCAGACTAATGGCGATTCTTCTTTGTAACAATTCATAATCGACTCAAAAAAAATGTATTAAACAAAACCGGTTTTCTTTTAAGTAATATAGAAATTGATCAGAGCTGTTTATTTTACGGAGGAATGTAGTCAATCATAGAACTGACACCCAATGGTATTTAAAAAGTATAGTTTTGAATCGAATCGTTACCCCCCAGGAATCGAATCGTGTGGGGCCCGAAGACTCACAGTCCTGCTAAACACACTTACTGTAATTGGACACAAACATAATTTTTTAATTTTTAATAGTTCTAATTATTTAGTTATTCATAATCATAATCGATACCAACAAAAAAATGCGTTTGATAAAAGTTTGATTTTTTTTTGTTATGTATGCGAGCAAGGTTGGTTGCACGAACAAAGACACTCGCTTTCTGGTAAGGCAGGAAGTGATCACTGATCAGTGGGAGGGACATGCTAACAGCCAATCAGCAAGGGTGCACAAAAAAAAAATCGATTCACATTGGAATCGCCACTCTTAAATCGTTCTGATTTTAAATTGATTCATAATAAAAATAAAAATAAATGTTTTTAATATATATATATATATATATATATATATATATATACACACACATTACATTTTTAAAAAGACGGTTTTTGGCCATTACCAAATAGGAAAATAAAAATAAATATAAATAATATATTCACACACATAAATACACACATATATATTTATATATATATATATATATATATATATATATATATATATATATATATATATATATATATATATATATATATATATATATATATATTAAAGGTGTAACGGTATGTGTATTTGTATCGAACCGTTTCGGTACGGGGGTTTCGGTTCGGCACGCGGGCGTACCGAACAAGTTCGGAAGCAGAAGTCTTCACAAGCTGCTCTGCTTTCTGCCTCTGTCTCTGCCTCATTGTCCCGCCCACACAACCATCTGATTGGTTACATACAAAGCCAATCAGCAGTGCGTATTCAGAGCGATGTAACAGCCAATCAGCAGTGCGTTTTCAGACTTCAGAACGATGTAGTCTATGCTTTAGCGTCGAGCAGATATTCGTCTAGCAGGGGAGGAGCGGACTCTACCCAAATTATACTAAACACTTCTCAGTCACAACCATTACAAACATCTCTATGAGCCCGTTGACCTTCTATATACTTAAACTGCAGCTCAGCTCGCTCACAGTATAGGCTTGAGGTGAAGGCTAATTAGCTTTTAGCGTAACGTTAGCTCATTTTTCTGTGTGTGTGTGTGAGCGTGTGTGCGTGTGTGTGTGTGTGCGTGCATGTGCGTGCGTGCATGTGCGTGTTTTAGGGGCAGCAAAGCCCTGTCTGTCTGTTATTTCATTGAACTCCATTGTGTTTAGGGATGAATAGTCCCTCCTATTGCAATTGTACTATTTTTCAGCTATAGTTACATGAATCATTAGTAATGTAGCAGCCTAGTTTTGAATAGCAGGGTCCCTGCTATCACATGTTGATAAAAATACAACGTTTACATAATAAAAGTCAACTACAGGTTTCCCAAATGCTGTAATAAATTAAGCATGATGAGTTGTCAAACAGTTTCAATGGAAACTGTTTAATGTTAAACTTTTTATATGAAGAAGAAAGGTTTTTTCATTTTATTTAATCAAAGCAACAACTTGAGGCAGTTTAATGTGGATTAACGTGGGCAAAATTATTATAGTGTTCCCAATGTTAAAAGGATAAAGCCATTGTTTACAAATTTGGTAAATAAATAACCAACAAATTTACATTTTGTTGATTTCTTACTGTACCGAAAATGAACCAAACCGTGACCTCTAAACCAAGGTACGTACCGAACCGAAATTTTTGTGTACCGTTACACCCCAATATATAATATATATATATATATATATATATATATATATATATATATATATATATATATATATTCACATATACTGTATATGTATATATACACACAATTGATTCTTAATTTAAAAAAAATTTTTTTTTTTATAAAAATTACAATATTATATATATATATATATATATTGTAATTTTTATTAAAAAAAAATTATATATATATATATATATATATATATATGACAAATACATTTTTTAAAATATATTTTTAGGCCATTTCCATGCATGTTTTTAAAACTGTCGTTACTATTACACCAAATAATACATTGCCGGAATCGGTTTGAATTAAGAATCGATTCTGAATCGAATCGTCATCCCAGTGTGCCGTTTGGCTGGCATTGTGGTGAAAAGTTGTTCTCTCGTGGGTGCAGCGGTGGATAAAACACAGCGTGAGAGTAAGGATAATGATTTATAAATATTACAAAACAAGCTACGAAGAAAAAACACTTGCACAAGGCACTACAGACAAAACAAACAGAACTAGCGTGGAAGCTAGAATGAACAGAAGGCGCTAGTATGCAAACGAGGGACAAGTAAACAAACAAATTAGCATGGAAGCTAATAGGGTGAAAAATGATAGTTACCACAAGAGCGATGTCACTTGTTGCGTGTAGCAAACTAGAGTCCAAGAAAGAATGGCAAACAAAGGCGGTCTTAAATAGGGAGATAACTAATCAAGGGCAGGTGGGCGTGATCAAAGGAGAGACAGGTGACACTAAATGGGTAACTATGACAACGGAACAAAACCAGGAAGTGCCACAAAGAACTGAGGAAGAAAAATACTCGACAGAATGTGATAACAAACAGAACCAAAACCAGAATATGCCATGATCCAAGACATGGATCATGACACCCAGGAATTGGAATCAGATCGAATCGTTTGGTGCCCAAAGATTCACACCACTATTAGTCAGGTAACAGACTCAAGCTATCAAGTTTGGTTGCGTCTTCGTCACCATCTTTGCTTGAAAGGGTCATATTATGATTTTTGTTATACATTTAAAACACTTCCTTGTAGTTTACATAATGTGTAATAATGCTTCTTTGCTCAAAATGTTGCATGGATTATGTTTTCCAGACCATCTTCAAGATGTGCCGTCTTATTTACAGCGTCCTCTCCCCGTCAGCCGTGTTGAAAATTTTTCAGCGCTTCCATAATGAGACTACTAACAGATAAAAGTTAGTAGTATTCGCTACTTTGTATTAGAAATACCAACAGCGCCTCCGCTGTTGGGCATGTACGCATGTGCATGTACGAGCCAGTCTGCCCCACAACAAGAGGATAGAGGAAAAGAAGGAGTTTATTGACCACATCGTCGGATTACAATGGTGGACGCTTGCAAAGCACTCTGGATAAACTTCTACCACAGTTTTTCTTTTTGAAAATGTACTTGTACAAAACTCCTGATCATCTGCATTTCTTTTTTTGAACAATTTGCTGCTTGTTGTTCGGATCCTGCAAGTGTCACTGAAATATTGTTCACTGTCCAATAGGTAAGACAAAATAGGGCACCTTTAAGTCAAAGCAAATGATGTTAATTAAATGGGTTAGGGTTAGAAGTTAGAGGTTATGGGTCAGGTCTTCCTAAAATAACCCTAACTTGATGGTGTTTGGGTCTGTGGGACCCGTTTTCATTTTTTATTAAAATAAAAATGATACAATTAATTAAATTCTCAAACTGAGACTCACTGACTTTGACTCATTTTCTGTGAAGAACATATATCAGAATACATATTTAATGACCACACACCCCCACCTACACATTTCTATTACATATAAGATGTCTGGGTCCACTGGACCTGGGGCTAATAGAAGTGTGGAAATGGATGTTCTGTGGACACACACACACACACACACAGACACACACACACACACACACACACACACACACACACACACACACACACACACACACACACACACACACACACAGCAGGCCTAGACAGGAGGGGGACAGAGTGTAGGTACACAGACCATCAGAGGGTCAAATGTGCGAGAAATAGAGAGCAGACAGTGTTGACAAAACTTTGTGTGGGGAACCGCAGGTGCACAAACACAAAAGAAGAATCCCTATGGGATGCAGGAACTGGCAGAGAAATTTTCCGTGCAACGTTCGTATTGTTGTTACTCAGCCAGCGGTTGCAGGTCTGATGGACCCGTTGCATTTTGTGGCTTTCAATGCCTCACAATCAAACACTTTTATGTTAAAATACTGAACAGTTGTTTATTGGGATAAGGTAAACATCCGTTCAGTATTTTAACATAAAAGTGTTTATTGGGATAAGGTAAACATCCGTTCAGTATTTTAACATAAAAGTGTTTGATTGTGAGGCATTAAAAGCCACAAAATGCAACGGGTCCATCAGACCCACAAACGCTGGCTGAGTAACAACAATATGAACGTTACACAAGGGTTAAGTTACGACTGCTGTCCTATCTGTACTGTCCTATCTATACATGTATCTCACATCAGTCTTCTTTTGCACAACAATACAAGCACATGTTGCAATGCGGCGGCATAGTTTTTTTTTCCGCAGACTTAGCCATTTCTAAGTAGCCTTTTTTAACATTGTTTTGTCGGAATAGGGCGGTGTAATGTTTCCGGAACAAATTATTTTTCTCAGACACACATTCCACACAAGGACAGCATTTTACTCGCACTCATGTCACTTTTCGTGATGTTCCGCGTTTAAACGGAAGATTCCGTTCTTACGCTGTGATCCCACAAGACACGTATTTCAGGAAACCCGCTTCGAACCGTGTCAGGTCAACCGAATGGTTTAGATATTTGTACCAGAGTCTGCATCACACTGAAGCAGAGTGAGTCTATAACGCCATCTAAATGATATCTAAACAGCAAACATGTATCCATGAAAATATGTAGAAGCTGCTGATGGTATGTTTGACAAAGGAGATACCGTAAAAGTATAGTCTCCAAGGTGTACTTTATATTACATTACTACATGAAACTACTGTACTTGTTTGCACTACATTCTGTTGTATTGTTTTTACCAAATATGTATTCTCTAAAAGTTTGTTTTTATTTTAAAAGGCATGCTACATGTAAAAAAAATTCTGTTTTAGGGGGCTAAGCACAGATTGATTGTAAATAATTTCAATGAGCTACCCTATTACGCAATATGAGTTTTTAATATACGATAGAGATTTTAATCGCATCAGTCAGTTCCAAGAACATATGTTGATGACTTGGGCAATTTCCCTAAATTCATTTGATTTTGATTAATAAGGTTCTAAATATATATATATTTTTTATATTTTGAAAAAATCAGTAAAAAATAAAAGATCATTAAAAAAAAAAATATATATATATATATATATATATACGCTGCGAAAAAATAAATGAATAAATAAGTAAAACAAAAATTATAGAAAAAATAAAAAAAATGTTTTTTTAAATAAAAATACAATAAAAAAATTATATTAAAAAATTTACTTTAAATTAGCTGCTATTCATTTCAATGAGCTACGCTGTTTCGCAATACACGTTTTTAATATTTGATTGAGATTTTATGGCAACAACACATGGTGACTCAGACTGAGGAGCGTGGTCAATTTCCTAAATCCATTTGATTTTGATAAGGTTCTAAATAAATGTTTTAAAAATTATGAAAAAAATCAGTAAAAAATAAAAGATCATTAGAAAAAAACAAAAACATGTATAAATGCTGCAAAAAACAAACCGAAAAAAATCAGTAAATAAATGTAAAAAAAAAAAATTATAAATGAAAAAAATAAAAAAATAAAAATACAATGAAAAAATATATAAAAAATGTACTTTAAATTAGCTGCTATTCATTTCAATGAGCGATGCTGTTTCGCAATACAAGTTTTTAATATTTGCTAGAGATTTTATGGCAACAACACATGGTGACTCGGGCTGAGTAGCGTGGCCAATTGGCCGTAAATACGTTTCTAAATCAATTTAAAAAGAAATCAGTAAAATAAAAACACAAAAAGTAAATAAGAAAAACAATTTAAAAAATACATATATATTTATAGAAAAAATATAAAACATTCAGAATAAAAATAAAAAAAATATATATAAATGAAGAAATATACAAACTAATGAGTTATACTTGTATAGCGCCTTTCTACGTGTTTTACGGAACTCAAAGTGCTCTGACACTATTTCCACATTCACACGCCATGCAAGGCGCAAACCAGGGCCCACGGATGTGACTAAGATGGTAGAAGGTGGGGATTGAACCAGGGACCTTCAGGTCGCCGTCCCCAGTAAACACATGTAGGTAAACACATGTAGTAAAGACATCCAAAATAAATAAAAATAATTATCACTATAAATTAATGTTAGGATATTTCACAATACAAGTTTTTCAAGGTGCTGCGTCAAAGAACCAATTAAACACGTAT